>NC_091715.1:15000-167500 GCF_041296265.1 Equus caballus | reverse complement strand
GCCTGAACCCGGAAGGTCCCCTGCACCCAGCGGGAGCCTCGCGAACGGGCGCGTGTGTGTCCTGGAAGTGCCTGACGGGGTTGGCATGCTGAGGGTCAGGCCTTGATCACATACTTCAGATTCTGGGGCCAGACGGGAACGCGGCCCTCATGCCGTGCGTGGCTGCCATTTCCTGACATTGGTGGGACGTAACCTCTGGGGCATGAACAGGGGCCTTAAAATAACCCCAGCGAGGTGCCGCCCGCGCAGGACTTGGGCTCAGCTGTTCTCTGCAAGGACATTCTTTCCACACAGGCTTCTCGGGACCGCACAGCTGGTGGCCGTGCCAGCGTCCGGGCAGCCTCGTCTTGAAAGATGCCTCACCGTGCTCTCGAATAATATCGTCCCAGACGTGTGCTCATGCACAGCCATCAGCTCCACTTCCCAAAGTCTCATGCCGTGCAAAGGTCCTGGGGCTGCAAAGGACCCCACACCAGGATCCTCACACCCTCCCTCATCCTGGAGCCCAGAGTCTGAGGTCAAAGGTGGCAGGGCCGCGCTCCCTCCGGAGGCTCCTGGGGGGGTCCCTCCTGCCTCTTCCAGCGTCCGGGGCTCCAGGGTCCCCCAGCTGGTGGCCGCCTCCCTCCTGTCTCTGCCTCCATCCTCACGGGGCTGCTCCTCTGCGTCTGTGTCTCCTCTTCTGTCTCTGAGGAGGACGCTGTCCTTGCATTCAGGGCCACCTCCTCCAGGAAGCCCTCCTCTCCATCCTGGATTCAGGGCCGCCTCCTCCAGGAAGCCCTCCTCTCCATCCTGGATTCAGGGCCGCCTCCTCCAGGAAGCCCTCCTCTCCATCCTTGATTCAGGGCCGCCTCCTCCAGGAAGCCCTCCTCTCCATCCTTGATTCAGGACCGCCTCCTCCAGGAAGCCCTCCTCTCCATCCTTGATTCAGGGCCGCCTCCTCCAGGAAGCCCTGCTCTCCATCCTTCCCTTCATCACAGCTGCCAAGACCCTGCTTCTAAATAAGGCCCCATTCTGGATCCAGAACAGGACTGTCCCATGTCAGCTCATCAGAATCCATGTGATGAGGGCTATGATGAAGGTGATGACACCCAGGAGGAAACTGAGGCTCAGAGCGGGTGAGTCAGGGCCTTGGCCACCAGGGAGAAGGTAGTGACACAGCGGCATGAGCTCTTCCCTTCAGATGAGAGGGGTTTCTGAGCAGCAGAATTCATAGCAGGCACAAAGCAGAAACGACCCCAGTGTGCACTGATGGGTGATGGATGAACACAATGTGGTCCATGCACACAGTGGAATATTACGCAGCCCCGAACAGGAGTGAAGCCCTGACACAGCTCCATGTGGATGGACCTTGAATACATGATGCTCAGAGACAGAAGCCAGACACAAAAGGACACACAGCACAGGATCCCATTGATAGGAAATGTCCATAACAGGCAAATCCGCAGATAGAAAGCGGATTATTGGTGCCAGGGGCTGGGGCAGAGGGCTGGGGAGGGACTGCTCACGGGGACAGGGTCTCCTTTTGGGATGATGAGAATGTTCCAGAACCAGACAGAGGTGGTGGCTGCAGTTGTGGTTTGTGTCAAACGCCGCTGAATTGTACACCTGAAAATGGTTAGTTTTATGTTATGTGAATTTTACCTGAATAAAAAAATAAAGTGTAAATATGAAAAGGCAGAACAGTCGTGTGCACGAACATGAGTTCTGGGTCACAGACGGGAGGAGCCCGGGGACCGTGGGAGGGACAGACCAGCACTGAAAGGCGGGCCCATCGGGAGGCGACCCGGTACCCCCAGGAGGGAGGCTGGGAGCACGGCGCGGGCCCCTGCACAGCCCCTCCTGCCGTCCTGCCCCCGAGTTGGCCCAGGGGAGTGTGACGGGTGGGCCGCCGCCTGCGCCCAGTGAGGAACAGCCGGCAGACAGTGAACAGAGGAAAAAGTGCGTGCAGCTGGGGTCACAGGGGCCACAGCCAGGGCACTGGGAGGTCACAGAGGTCACCCAGGGCCACGTCCATGACTAGGTCACGGTGAGGTCACAAAGGTTATCCAGGACCACATCCATGACCAGGTCACGGTGAGGTCACAGAGGTCACCCAGGACCACATCCATGACCAGGTCATGGTGAGGTTACAGAGGTCACCCAGGGCCACGTCCACATCCAGGTCACCGTGAGGTCACACAGGTCACCCAGGGCCACGTCCACGTCCAGGTCACCGTGAGGTCACGTCTGAGAGCAGAGGGGGGTGGTGGGGTGCAGAGGTCCCCCTGACACCCAGGTCCCCTGCGTCCTGACTGTCCAGTCCCGCGTCCGGGCCCCTCGGGGTCTGCTGCACCGTCCAGCCCACACGAGCACGGAGTCGACCCCCTTTCGCATCTGGGAGGCTGCGGTCGCCTCCCGTCTGTCAGTGGAGAAATGCGCGCGTCCCTCCCCAGGGCCTGGGGCCTCTGCTCCTCCGTCTCCATCGTCTCCCGTTGGGTGAGCAGCGAACAAACCGACTTCCGGGCACGTCAGAGACCCTCAGAAAACCCGCTCCGCACGGGCTCCTCATGAGAAACACGGACCCCGGGCACCATCCTCCCTCAGGACGCCAAACCCCACCGCGTCCCGGGAGCCAGACACGGAGTCGCCCTGTGTGCTTCCCACCGTCTCCCCCTCCAGGCTGCGAATCGGGCCATTTCCAGCCCCAAGTTCTCGCCCTCGGAGCCCCCGTCGTGCCCTCGGCTCCGATCTCTCACGAGGACGGAGATCCCCGTGTGCCCCCATTTGTTGGCCTAAACGGCGGCTGCGTTTTTCCCTGCCTCACGTGCGTTCATTCTGCATCCGTGACCCCGTTTGATGCCTTTTCCAGCCGGGAAGGAAATGAGAAGCCAGGTCCGCGCGGCCTAATGTGCGTCTCTGCACTTTGGTGAGCAGATGGATCCGACTTCATCACCTCCTTCCATCGCGGGCGCCCGCCGAGCCTGCATTCCCTCCACCGGGATCGCTTCCACGCGCCATCCATCACCCCGACCACAGCGCTGAATATTCAGATTAAATTGGAACTTTTTCCCTATGAATAAGGAATCCGATTCGATTCTCTAATAGACACTGTCTCCGGGGACGGGAAATTGAGTTGAAGGTTGCTGACGGCGACGAAGAAAATTTTATTACCCAAATACAGAATTCTTTTCCTGATCATCAAAACAGGCCAAACGGCGCCGTGGGGAGCCGGGGGGCGGGGGGGTCGGGAGAGGATTCAATTAGAGATGAAGACGGTGGAAAAAAGGCGCATTTTTCAACTTACCTCTTATTTCTCGGAACCAGCGGCCGAGGGGAGCGTGCGGGACAAAGAGGGGTTTGTCGGGGCTGCGGGTTGGCTGCCGACGGGTCGGGGAGCAGCCGCGTCGAGTTAGAAGGGGTGGAGATGTGTGCACGGTGCCCGTGTGCAAAAGTCAGACCCCGCCACGGAGCTCTCGAGGCCCCCTCGTACACCCCCGGGCGACAGAGACCCCACATTGGCCATCCTGCCCTTTGGGGCGCTTGGCAGAGGCGCGCGGGAGCCCGTCGCTGGTCCCGCTGCCGTTATTAGCACCTTAAATGCTGCAGCCAAGTCTCCTCTTCCCCCGTCCTGGAGCCCAGAGTCTGAGGTCAAGGGTCGCAGGGCCGCGCTCCCTCCGGAGGCTCCAGGGGAGGGTCCCTCCTGCCTCTTCCAGCGTCCGGGGCTCCAGGGTCCCTGGGCTGGTGGCCGCCTCCCTCCCGTCTCTGCCTCCGTCCTCACGGGGCTGCTCCTCTGCGTCTGCGTCTCCTCTTCTGTCTCTGAGGAGGACGCTGTCCCTGGATTCAGGGCCGCCTCCTCCAGGAAGCCCTCCTCTCCATCCTGGATTCAGGGCCGCCTCCTCCAGGAAGCCCTCCTCTCCATCCTTGATTCAGGGCCGCCTCCTCCAGGAAGCCCTCCTCTCCATCCTTGATTCAGGGCCGCCTCCTCCAGGAAGCCCTCCTCTCCATCCTTGATTCAGGGCCGCCTCCTCCAGGAAGCCCTCCTCTCCATCCTTGATTCAGGGCCGCCTCCTCCAGGAAGCCCTCCTCTCCATCCTTGATTCAGGGCCGCCTCCTCCAGGAAGCCCTCCTCTCCATCCTTGATTCAGGGCCGCCTCCTCCAGGAAGCCCTCCTCTCCATCCTGCCCTTCATCACACCTGCAAAGACCCTGCTTCCACACAAGGTCCCATTCACAGGTTGCTCTGGGCTAAATTGTGTCCTCTAAATCCATATGTTGGAGCCCTGACCCCAGGACCTTGGCACATGCCGGGATTTGGAGATGGGTCTTTAAGGAGGGGATGGAGGTGAAATGAGGACATGAGGGCGGGTCCTGATGCAACAGGACTGGGATCCTGATGAGAAGAGGAGATGAGGACACAGACACGCACAGAGGGACGACCACGTGAGGACACGGGGAGAAGATGCGTCTACACACCAAGGAGGGAGGCCTCAGGAGGATCCAGCCCTGCCCACACCTGGATCTCGGACGTCCAGCCTCCAGGACTTGAGACCATCAGGGGTTTGAGCGGCCGCGTCTGGGGTCCTTTGTTGTGGCAAATTAACACCAACAGTAAAAGAGACTTCGCAGACGTTATTAGATCTGGGTTCTTGCGGTGGGGAGACCGTCCTGAGGAGGTGGGGAAGCCCAATGTCATCGCAAAGCTCCTTCATGAGGGAGACCTGAGGACAGAAGGGGAGACGGGCACGAGATGACAGAAGCAGAGGTTGGAGCAACGAGCTGTGAACACAGAGGGGGCAGCCAGGAGCCCAGGAACGCAGGGGCCTCCAGCAGCTGGAACGGGCGAGTGACGGGACCCCCCGCTGGAGCCCCCGAAGGACCCAGCCCCCCGACAGCTTGACTTTACCCCACAGAGTCCGACTTTGGACTTCTGACCCCAGAAGTGCTGGAGAACACATGTTGTTTGAAGCCCCTGAGTTTGTGTCCATGAGTCCCAGGCATGAACGCACCCTCTGAGGTCCCAGTACTGCCCTCACGGCCGTCTAGACGCTCATGCCCGAAACTGATCTTCCTCTTCACTGCCCCCGACTTACTGGGTCATTTCATTCCCTGGCTTGGAAACCTTCAACGGCTCTGCATTTTATGAGTCAGTCAGTGAACAGTGTGCAACAACCATCTCCAAACGCAGCGGGTAAGATAACAACCCTTTATTCTCAGTGGTGCATCTCCACCACGGCCCACTGTCCATCTCAATTCTCTCACCTGTCTTCACCAAGGGGATGAAACCTGCACTGGGGGGCTGGCCCGGTGGTGCAGCAGTTCAGTGCACACGTTCTGCTTCGGTGGCCTGGGGTTCGAGGGTTCAGATCCCGGGTGTGGACATGGCACCGCTTGGCAAAAGCCATGCTGTGGTAGGCGTCCCACATATAAAGTAGAGGAAGATGGGCATGGATGTTAGCTCAGGGCCAGTCTTCCTCAGCAAAAAAAAAAAAAAGAGGAGGATTGGCAGCAGATGTTGGCTCAAGACTAATCTTCCTCAAAAGAAAAAAAAAAAGAAAAGAAAAGAAAAATAAAAACTAAACCCGCACTGGGTCTTCTCCCCAGGCCGTGTGGTAACGGGCACTTCCGACGGCTTACAAAACCCTGCCACTCATTTTCCACCCGTGCCCTTTCCGGGCTGTCCGATATTCTTCCAAAAATCTGCTTGTATCTGCCCCGTTCTTGTCTGAACTCATCCGGGGCTGCTGGGCACACTTCCCGCCTCCAACGTATTGCAAACAAGTTTTATCACAGGTTTCCCCCCAACGTAATGCGGATCCCTATTTTTCCAGCCTCCTGATTTCGTTTACCGTGCACACGGGAAACTCGGAACATGTTTGCCCGACACGGATGCCCTCGCAATAGAAACTCACACCGTCTTCCAAACCAGCTGCCTCTGCTGTGTGTGTCTGCCATGCACCCTGCTTTCCAGCATTAATCATCCTTAAAATCTCGGCTTCAACGGCACGGTCTCTACGAGGTGATGCTCCCTCCCTCGGTCTGTCATTTCTTCCTATATTTGTCGCTCTATCACAAACCTTCCACATCGGACTGTGTAACCGCACTTTGAATTACTGAATTATCTAATTATCTAATTGCCCTCTCCCACCCCATTAGACCAGGAAATCTTTGAGATCGCGACCTGCCTGTTATTTATCTATGTCCCCGGGCTTGTAACGCACACTCAGAAGACCCAATAGCCACCAGTTTAATTACGCTGCATTCCAGCACAATAAATAATTTCTAGGTCGATTAAAAGAGACTGATCGAGACGGGCAAGCGGATTGCGAGAAGTCACAGGTCATCACAAGCGTTCGGCCCAAAGCTGTACAAAAACAATAAGAAGCAGACCCAGAACCTACAAAGGGGCAGAATTTCGTGGACGGGTACCACACAGACCCACGACCTCTGACCTCCGGAGCCCCCACAAGCCAGCGATTAAAACTGGGCTATCGAACCAAGAAAATAAGCCACGTCCGAAAACGTTCATCGTAAACAGTAAAAAACCACGCGCACGCAGAACCTCCATAAAAGGTTACATTTGAAGACCCCCCTGGATCTTTTTTTCTTTTTATCATGTAGGATTTTTCTTTTCTTTAGTTTGGTTAGAACGGCTGTGAATTAGCTTCCTTTTTCCTCTTTTGTTCGACACACTTAATTCTTCCTTTAAAGCTTTCGAAATGGGGGCTAACAAAATTATTTTCATCAATTGCCAGGTCCCGTGGCGTTTTACTTAAAATGCGGCAGCTTAGATAGAAAACTTTTAATGGGTTTTTCCCTCCCTTTTTGTCCTGGCTGCAGCGAAACCCTGGCACATGAGGAATGACCATAAAACCGTCTTTGCTGAAAAAAACCTTCAAAGGCCGTTGGAGCCTCGGTGCTCTCGCTGGAAACCCAGCACCGAGAAACACTCTGGTTCTAATCAAGGGGAAAGCGGTGGGCGGGGGTCTGAGATGCATGAGACCCAGAAGGAATGGGGTGCAGGGGTGACCGTGGTTCAAAGGAGACATTCCAGCGACAACAACGCAATATGCAGCCTTCAGCACCGGAACTCCACGGCCGGTGGGCTCGCACACGCCCGTCCCACGTCCTGGGACGTTTCGAGGTTCGGCACGGTGAAAAGAGCAGATCCCCCCACTTTAAAATCGTGCGAAAGGAAGTCTCATCAGGCGACAAACGAAACCAAATGTTGCAAAGGAAATCCATCAGCAATAAAGAGACGCAAATAAAAACAGGGGACGGGAAGGTCACGCAGGCGGAATTCGTAAACAGCATCATCAGAAAAGAACCCAGACACGGTGCTTTATTGAACTCCTCTCTCCTCGGCTCTCTGGGGAGGAAATGAGTTGAAATCAAACACGCGCACGTTCGTGGCTATTCCGGAGTCCGTTTTCATGACAGAAACACGGATTAAACAGAGAAGAAAGAGACCCCCTGAGGCGGAACACACGTGGCAGATATAAACTTGATCCTCTTTTGAAGTCTAGCTGCACAAGCCACGTATGTGCCGCGTTAGGGTCAGCCCAGGACAAGCGAGCTCACAGGGCGCGTTCTCTGGGGCGTCTTCGCTTCCCAGGTCGGAGCGTGCAGTCGGCCACCTGCGGCTCGGGGGAAAGACTGTGCTTCCGAGGGATGGGACGGAGGGGACATGTTGCCTTTTTGAGCAGCTGCAGCCGTGTGACCAGCTTTGAGGGGCCACCTGGGCTGCAGCCGCACGAGCCACCTGGGCTCAGGTGGGCTCAGAAAAGGGACAGCCATCCCTGGATAACAAGCCCACCCAGCTTCCCCTTTCCCCCGCCCTCATCTCATGCACCGTCCTCCAGAACCTTCCTGGCCCCCTGCACCCTCCTTGTCCCCACCCCCATCCCTCTGGCCACCCCTGGAAGACGGATGGGACGCTCAGAGCTTCCATTCCTGCCATCAGCAGCCTCCTGGTCCCGTCTGGGGGCGGGCCGTGCACATCCCAGGCCCCTGGGCCTCACAGCGGCCCTTTGTGCTCCCAGGGCCGGATCTCCGTCCCGCCAGCACAGACTGAAGGTGCATTCTGTGTCCATCCCGCCGTTTATTTCTGTCCCGTTGGCCTCGGCACAAAGATCCACCTTCAGCCTCCCCGCCGTGCCCTGGTGTATAAAAGCCGTCTTGTGCAAGCGCTCGCCAAAGGCCTCTGCCCCCAAACCACACGGATGAATGGAGCAGCGCCCGGCCGCTCATTGAAAGACCCCGAGTGAAAAGCTCATTTGTTCTTTGACAAGATGTCTGTAGGCGATAAACTCAGAGATCTGTACCAAGATTTATGGCTCTCCAGAAACGACAGCCTCGCACACACCAGCGTCTGCTTCCCAATTAGTAGAAAGAACTTTGCAGAATTCCTGCCCGACGAGCATACCCGGGCTTTTATCGCCAGTCAAGAAATACAAACCCAGGCGGCAATCGCTGGACGCACAAAATAAAACCATAGCTCAAGAAAGAAAGCGATCTGGCGAGTCCAGCTATATTTATACTGCAGGCAAGTAGGAGAACCCGGCTCTTAAGACCTCGGAATTACCCCCGACTGGCAGCAAACCCAACCACTTTTTAAATAAACTCAATGGAGAAAAAGAAAATATCTTACCAAAAAAAAAAAAAAGGTGAAGACATAAAGGAAAGAGGTGCATGTGCGCAGTGGGCACGATTTATCGATGCTGTTAAAAGCAGAAACTGAAATAAGGGAGCCAGGGGGCCAAAGGTCATTTAAGTCAGTCATTTCACCTCCAAGAGATTTATTATTTTTGCAATTATAAATGCAGTTCATTCTCATCCTCAAAGGCCAGCGCTTAAAGTAGTCGCACACCCCCAAGCCATCATTATTGGTTGATAAATAAAATTAACGTCAACGGGGCCCTCGGCGGTCTCAAGTCACCAGTTTTAACTAAAAACTGCTTCCCCGGGCTCCGCAGCGCGCATGCTCGCTCCGGCGCTCAGCGGGCACGCACTGCGCATGCCCGGCCGCTCCCGGCGGGCACGTACGGCGCATGCTCTCTTGCCGTCCCCCTTCCACGCCGCCGGGCCTCCGCTTCGCTCTCGGCGGACACGCACTGCGCATGCTCGACCCCCTGGCCAGCTGCCTCCCCCCCACCCACCCCCGGCGAGCACGCAGCGCGCATGCTCGCATCCCCGTGGCTGCAAGGTCGCCTCGCCGGCGTGGGCCGCACCCCTAAAAAGGCCTAAAAGCAGAAAATCCTCGAGTGGGGCAGCCGCCCTCCCCCGTCCCCGACCTCGCCCAGCTCCCGGACGCTGCCCGACCCCACCAAAGCCCCCCGGCAGGTCCCCGCAGCAAGGCCCCGGCAGCCCGCCGCCTCTCCAAGCAGGGAGATGTGCGTGGCGACGTGCGCCGCCGTGATGACGTCACGCGTCGCGGTGACGCGCGACGTAGGCGACCATCTTTGGGGGCGCGGCCGGCGCGCCCGTTTTGAAGCTGCCCGGAGCGCTGCCGGCCTCGCCGAGGGCCGGACCCAGAGCGCCTGCGGCCCCGAGGCGCCGCCGTCTCCGCGGACGCCCTCCGGACCGGAGTCTACCCGTGACCCTGGGGCTGACCCCGCCGGGCCGGACTCTACCCGTGACTCCGGGCCGGACCTCGGGCCAGCGACCCCCGCCGACTGGACTGTGCCTTCGCCTCGGGCTCACTCCCGCCGGGCCGCCTCTATCCCTGACCCCGGGGCTGACCCCGCCGGGCCGGACTCTACCCGTGACTCCGGGCCGGACCTCGGGCCCGCGACCCCCGCCGGGCCGGACTCTACCCCTGACCCCGGGCTGACCCCCGCCGGGCCGGACTCTACCCGTGACTCCGGACCGGACCTCGGGCCCGCGACCCCCGCCGGGCCGGACTCTACCCCTGACCCCGGGCTGACCCCCGCCGGGCCGGACTTTGCCTTCGCCCCGGGCTGACCCTGCCGGGCCGGACCTCTGGCCCGCGATCCCCGCCGTGCCGGACTCTACCTCTGACCCCGGGGCTGACCCCGCCGGGCCGGACTCTGCCTTCGCCCGGGGCTGACCGTGCCGGGCCGGACTCTACCCGTGACTCCGGGCTGGACCTCGGGCCCACGACCCCCGCCGGGCCGGACTCTACCCCTGACCCCAGGCTGACCCCCGCCGGGCCGGACTTTGCCTTCGCCCCGGGCTGACCCCGCCGGGCCGGACTCTACCCGTGACCCCGGGGCTGAACCCCGCCGGACCGGGCCTCGGGCCCGCGACCCCCGCCAATCGGACTGTGCCTTCGCCCCGGGTTGACCCCGCCGGGCCTCCTCTACCTCTAACCCCGGGCCCGCGCCCCCCGCCTTCCCCGGACCCCGCCGAGCCCCGCCCTCCTCCGCTCCGGGGTCTGCAGGCCTCGGTCCCCGGGCCGACCTTGGCCCCGGGCAGGCGGGCACGCGGTGCCAGCGGCGGGGCCCCTCGTCGGGGAGCGGGGCAGCGCGAGATGCCGCCCGGCAAGGTGCTGCAGCCGGTGCTGAAGATGAAGGTGGACGAGCTGTTCCTGCGCTGGCTCAGCGAGAGCAGCACGCAGGCGATGCTGCAGGACGGCCTGCGGCGCATCCGCGCCCCCGCGGGCCCCGAGCACGGCGCCGGGGACGCCCACCAGCCCGCGCTCCCGTGGGCCGCCCCGGGCGCCGCCTGCAGGCCGCGCGCCAGCCACGGCCCGGGGGTCCCCGCGCTCCCCGCGCTCCCGCTGGGCGCCGCCTCGAGCCCCAGGGCCGCGCCGCACGCGCGCGGGCCTCGTCGGTCCGCAGGGGCCAGAGGAGTAAGTGACCCTTCCTTATGCTCACACCTGCCCAGGTGACTCGGGTCGAGGCTGGGTGGTGGCCGAAGCTGGTGGCCGGGTGTCAGGCGTGGCCACGCGGTCGCCTTCGGTCTGTTTCCCCCAAGAAACCCTACATTCCCAAAAGTGCCAGCTGGGCGTGATCTTGCAGTTTGTTTCGAGTTCTCCGGGTTGGTTTGAGCCACTTGGCAGCGGTTTCTCCTCCTCGCCTTGAACCTAGAGGTTTTGTCCCTGCTTAGTCTGCTTTTGTCCCTAATCTGTCGACAGTCGAGCTGGACAGCCGTGTAAGAAGTCCCTTCTGACGTTTGATACTGTGTCCCCATAACAAAGTGTTGCTGACAGGCGGTCGGTTCACATTGCACACCTGGAATTCTCCTAAACCGGGAAATACTGGAACTTGTGCCGTCTTCCAGCTGGAGCCAGCATCCCAGCAGCATCACTGAGCGCGTGATGAAGCGAGGCTGCGCGTGGCAGTCAGTCCACTGGTTTCCCAACTGAAGCGGACCGGCCGCTAAGGGCACGTTTGGCTCTGAATTCTGGGTGGTTTCTGACACATTCTAAGGGATCTAGGGCATTTTCTCAAAAGTCAGTCCCCGAGGAGAATGGGAAGCTCCCTCCCAGACCCCCTGCGTGAGACCCTCAGACGTGCCCAGGAGGAGGCTGGGCTGGCCCCACAGGGACACGTGGCCCCGGGACCCATGGGCACGGAAGCCTGACGCTTCTCAAAGTCTCACCCGGATCCCTCGTTGCACTGAGGCAACCAGATCTGCGAGGAGGGCTGGGGACCAGAGAGCATGCCCCAGCAGTGGCAGTTTCCTCCCTCCCCCGATGGCATCTTACTGGGCGTGTCCATGTCTTACTGCGAGAGCTGCTCGCTGTGTCATTAAATGTGTTTCAGATGCAGGAAGGCAAATCTTGCGTTTCGTGATCCCTGCCTTTGCGAGAATCCCCTTAGGACTGAGGATATTTGCGGGTCAGCTCTGTGCAAGGAGGGCAGCTTGGGTGCACGTGGAAAGGATCTTTGCACAGCAGGCAGTGAGCCGCAAGCCAGCCTGAGCATTCAGAGCAGGGAGGGGTCCGGTTCTACTTGGAGACAGACATGTGGAGGGAGTGAGTTGTGGGGTTTGGGGAGTGCACTGAATTTGGGGGGCAGGGCAGGGGGCAAAGGGAGGACCTTCCGTGGACAGATGTTCAGATGCTGAGAAGATCACACGTGGAGTCCCGCTCAGAGCAGAGCAGTCGGATGGCGGGAGGCACACTGCTGAGCTGGGACTGTGACGTGATGGCAGGAACAGGGGACACGGAATTGGGGCTGAGGAGTCTGTGCTTGGTTCCGTGGCTGGCTGCTTGGGCATCTGCAGGGTGGGGGCACTGAGATAGACCGGGGTGCAGGGGCTTGAGCTGGTCAGCGGTGGGGGACTACATGGGTGTGAATGATGGAGTCAGCAGGAATTGCCGGCGGAGGCAGGACGGAATGAAAGGTCCCTCTGGTTCGCGGTTTCCCAGACCAGAGAGACTGAGTCAGCGCGAGGAGCCTCTCTTGAGGTTGACCCCGTGATTTCCCCTTAAACGTCCCCGAGTGGTCAGTAAGCAGTGGTCCACCTTGTCTGGCACCCGAAGTCGCCCTGAAACACGTCTTGATGTTTTCGGAGTGTGTGGCCTGCTTTGGCTGAATTTTGAGACGCGCGTAATCCGGGAGGACCTGTCGGGACGAAATGATGAGAGCTTGTTCCTATACTCTCCCTAAAGCAGTGTTTGCAAAACTCCATCCCCAGCTGCAGACTCTGCCAGGGAGGGCGGGCCCGGGGGCCCAAGGAAGAGATTGTCACAGTTAGGAAAACGTTCTCAAGGGCGCGGACACAGGACTGAGCGTGAGCCGCCTGGACAGGCCTTTCCGTCGTCACCCTGTTTAGGTCCCCAGCGAACAGTCCTAGGAGGCACGTCCCCCGTGAAAACAGGGCAGGGTGCATCCACAATACACCCGAAAATGACTCATAATTCGCGCTGGGGTTGCTGTTGGGTGTCCCCCACCCCAGGAGGTCATGGTGGAGGCGGGGCTTTCTGTGTTTGGCAGATGTCTTCTGTGAAGGGGCACTTGGAAGGTCTCCTTCCCGTCTTTATGGAGGGAAAATGGTAGTTGGGGAGCAGAGAGTGCACACTGAGGCCAGTGTGAGGCCAGTGATACCAACCAGGATGTTAGGCTTGTGAAACCCTTAGCATGCTTTTTTTTTTTTTTTTTTTTTGCTGAAGAAGATTGTCCCTGAGCTAACATCCGTGCCAGTCTTCCTCTATTTTCTGTGTGGGTTGCTGCCACAGGTGGTGACGAGTGGTGTAGGTCTGCACCTGGGATCCGAACCTGCGAACCCCAGGCCCCCAAAGCAGAGCACACAAACTCAACCACTACACTGCCGGGCCAACCCCCCTAGTGTGCTTTTTAAAGTAAGTTCTTGCAGAGGGAACCGAGAGCTTAATGTGGATGAGCTGCTTCTCCACACACTTCATCACCCAGTGATGACCTGGGAGGGAAAAGGTCAAGGTTCAGGCCGGGGTGCCTCGGTGGACCGTCCACGTTCCCTTCTCCTTGACCCCATCTCGGGACTCAGCCCTGTGTTCCTGCTGATGTGTGGCATCCGACTTTCGTATTTAAAGGAGAACCAAGAAAGGATGCTGTGGTGAAATGCAGGTTCTTAACTCCGTCTTGCACCCAGTAACTAGTTCAGAACGATGGCCGGGACAGAGCCCAGTTCCCCTACAATTGCACACGTCCCCACAACCTTCTTCCCATGAACCCAGGCTTCAAAAACATCCGATGGGAAAGCAGGTCCATATCGACTTAAATGTGCACTTTGGAATTTGGGGGCTTTTGGAAGAAATGGAAAAATCTCTTTGTAATGCAAACATTTTTATTCAATGCAACTACATTTAAATATAAATTAATTTTAGTTACTAATAATTTTAAGCTCAATTTCTAGTCATTAAGTAGGAGTAACATGTAGCTGTTGCTCTGTGGTGGGAGGGAACGTGGAGCAGCTACATCAGGGGAGAACGGTAATAAAAATTCTTAACCTTCTGTTAGCCTGTAGAGTTTCAGAGTGTCTTCGGTTCGTATGTTTGAGAGAAGAGCCATTACCCTTTGAGGACCCTGTTAAGAGCTGTGCTAATGTGTGTGGGTGACAGGAAGCTTTCCTCTGTTACAAGCATCACTAAATAAGGTGTGGCTGTAAAATCTGACATTCTTGAAGCATTCAGGGTGCTATTGACAGATACAGTTTCTGCCACGTTCTTCCATACACTTCCACGTGTTTCGCTCCAAGACATGGGAAATTAATTTCAGAGTAATGTTCGTACATAAGATGCTATGAGAAAGGTCCTCAATCGTTTTTTTGTTTTTTAAGAACTTATAGGAAGTGGGTGAGAGTCATTGAGTCCCCCCTCCTTGGGAGCAGTGGGAAGGGCCAGGGTCCTGGACCAGCTCTCAGGCTCTACCGGGGAGCAGACCCAGCAGGGGTCCCCTCCTTCAGCCCTGCAGACCCCCCGGGACCCTGGGAATCAGGAGTGAGGAGAAGCCGGGTGCTCTCTGCGTATCTCGTCCCCCCACGCGCCTTCCTTTGTTTCCAGCTCAAAAGAGCCTGTGCACCTTCAGGAAGTCCTCGGTTAGTGGTCCTGACCCGGCTCTGGGTGGGTTCCGGCCCCTCCCCGTGTTGGGGGTGCTGACCTGGCTCCGGGTGGGTTCCGGCCCCTCCCTGGGTCAGGGGTCCTGGTTCCTCTGTGTCGTGTGGGTGAGTCCTGGCTTACGAAGGTTGAGGGCATGGCTAGAGAGCACCTGTGGGCTCCCTAACCCTGGCGTATCCTCAGCCTGGCCTTTCCCTGCAGCCCAGAGACGGGCTCCCCGGTCCAGCTAGTCCCCTGTGTGGGGTGAGGGGGCATCTGAACAGAGCAGAGGAGGGAGGTGGGGTCGGGCTCCCCCGTCGCAGAGGACAATCCCCAGCAGAGGCCCAGGTGATGTGGGCGCTGGGGCAGTCGGAGGTCCGAGTCAGCAGGGACTCAGATACCACCTCTTTCAGCAAATATGTCTTCCAAGGATTTTAGAGACCAATTCCTTTAGATAAAACCAGACACTCCCCTCACTCTGCCCTCGTTTCCTGATATGACTGCCTAAGATTTAAGTTTGTTTTACTGGTTTTTACATCAATTTTATCAGTAATCGAGGCAATATTGTGGGAAGGGCTCAGGTTGGGGCCAGACTAACAGAGGCTTTCAGAATCTTTCAAGAGCATTTATTATATATTTCTTTTTTTTAGAGTTATTTTGTTGGGGTTACAACATTGTGTAACTTCAGGTGTACATGATTATATTTCAGTTTCTGTGTAGACGGCATCACGCTCACCACCAATAGTCGAGCTTTCATCCATCACCATACATATGTGTCCCTTTGCCCACCGCCCACCTCTTCCCCCCCAACGCCTTCCCCTTGCTAACCACTCTTCTCTTCTCTTTGTCCATGCGTTAGTTAATCTTCCACATATGAGTGAAGTCGTATGGTGTTTGTTTTCCTCTGTCTGTCTTATTTCGCTTAACATAACACCCCCAAGGTCCATCCGTGTTGTTGAGAAGGGGACGATTTTGTCTTTTTTACGGCTGAGTAGTAGTCCATTGTACATCTACACCACATCTTCTTTATCCGGTCATGGGTCAGTGGGCACTTGGGTTGCTTTCACATCCTGACTATTGTGAATAATGCTGCGATGAACATAGGGGCGCATGGCTCTGTTTGAATTGCTGATTTCAAGTTCTTTGGATAGATACCCAGTAGTGGGATGGCTGGATCATACCGTATTTCTATTTTTAATTTTTTGAGAAATCTCCATGCTGTTTTCCATAGTGGCTGCTCCAGTTTGCATTCCCACCAGCAG
Organism: Equus caballus; assembly: GCF_041296265.1. Classification (NCBI taxonomy): domain Eukaryota; kingdom Metazoa; phylum Chordata; class Mammalia; order Perissodactyla; family Equidae; genus Equus; species Equus caballus. The sequence continues at coordinate 151,781 of NC_091715.1, read as the reverse complement.
TGGATGAGGGTTCCCTTTTCTCCACATGCTCTCCAACATTGGTTATTTCTCGTCCTGTTAATTATAGCCATTCTGACAGGTGTAAGGTGATATCTCATTGTAGTTTTGATTTGCATTTCCCTGATGATTAGTGATGATGAGCATCTTTTCATGTGCCTGTTGGCACCTGTATATCTTTGGAGAAATCTCTGTTCAGATCCTCTGCCTGTCTTTTGATTGGGTTGTTTTTTTTTTTGTAGTTCAGTTTTGGGACTTCTTTATTTATTTTAGAGGTTAACCCCTTGTCAGATATATGATTTGCAAATATTTTCTCCCAGTCGGTGGGTTGTCTTTTCGTTTTGTTCGTGGTTTCCTTTGCCTTGCAGAAGCTCTTTAGTCTGACGTAGTCCCATTTGGTTATTGTTTCTTTTGTTTGTCTTGCCTGAAGAGACATGATATTCAAAGGCATGCTGCTAAGACCGATGTCAAAGAGCGTGCTGCCTGTGTTTTCTTCTAGGAGTTTTGTGGTTTCAGGTCTTACCTTCAAGTCTTTGATCCATTTTGAGTTAATTTATGGCGAAAGATAATGGCCTACTTGCATTCTTTTGCATGTGGCGGTCCAGATTTCCCAGCACCGTTTATTGAGGAGACTCTCCTTTCTCCATGTTCTCAGCTCCTGTGTCAGAGATTAGCTGTCCCTAGGTGTGCAGTTTTATTTCTGGGCTGTCAGTTCTATTCCATTGATCCCTTTGTGTGTTTTGTGACAGTACCATGCTGTTTTGATCACGATAGCTTGGTAGTAGATTTTGAAGTCAGGGATCGTCATGCCTCTAGCTCTCTTCTTTTTTGTCAGGATTGTTTTGACTATTTGGGGTCTTTTGTTCCGTGTGAATTTTAAGGTTCTTTATTCTGTTTCTGTGAAGAATGTCATTGGGATTCTGATAGGGATTGCACTGAATCTGTAGATTGCTTTGGGTACTATGGACATTTTAACCATGTTTGTTCTTCCAATCCATGAGCACAGAATCTCTTTCCATCTCTTTCTGTCACTATCGGTTTCTTTCAACAATGTGTTACGCTATTCAGTGTACAGTCTTTCACCTCCTTGGTTAAATTTATTCGTAGGTATTTTATGCTTTTTGTTGCGATTGTCAATGGGGTTGTATTCTTGAGTTCTCTCTCTGCTAGTTCGTTGTTAGTGTATAGAAGCAGCGCATTCTTGGAAAAGGTCCCGGCAGAGAGAGCTGTAGGGTCTCGTGCTGTGTTGTGAGCATGTGAGGTGCTTGGGGCACGTGATGAGGTCCTCGTGGCCACCCCAGGACCTGGCAGCGGCTCTCCACCTGGGAGAGCGTCAGAATCCCCCAGAGGGCCCTGAGGACAGGTGGACGGATGGATGGAGGGCCATGAGGATGGATGGACAGATGTGAGGCCTGTTAGGACAGCCTGATGGGCGGGCCCTGAGGATGGGTGGATGGATGGATGTGAAAACAGCTGGCTGAGCCCCTTCCAGAGTTTCAGTTTTGGGGTCTGGGGTGGTGTGTGGGATTTGCATCCCTAACGTGTTCCTGGGGTCTGGTTGGTTCCTCCTGAGGGCAAATCTGTTCCAGGCCTCCCTTCCAGCTTTCTGTGATTTGGTGATTTTATAGGAACACAAGGTCAGTGCTCTAAGGGCTGTGAGGTGGTCTGTGTGCCCCTGTGTGAGGGCCCTGAGCCCAGCCATGAGCATGGACCTTCTCCTGGAAGCGGGGGGAGAACTGGGGACGAGGAGCCGCCCTCATGGACTCCAAGCTCCCGTGGTACAAGCCTGGTCGCCGCCCTGTCCTCGCTCTTCGCCTCCCTGGTCTGCTTCCAGCGCTGCGCCTCAGGCTGTGGGAGGAGAGGCCTGAGCCTTTCCTATGACCCACGTGCTAGTGGTCCGTGCGGCCTCAACGCTCCTGGGAGGAGGAGTGAACCCCTGGGTTAGGCCAGCTGGGAGGGACAGTGAGGACGTAGGTGCGCGCGATGTGGGGCAGTGGGCAGGAGAGGGAGGGGCGGCCCTGCAAGCTTGGTGGGAGGAAGGTGTGAGGGCGGTGCGGGTGCTTGAGACCTGGGCAGGGGCCACTGGAGCAGCCGCCAGGGAGCACAGGACCGGCCTGGGCCAGCCCGGCTGAGCGGGGTGCAGGGCCTCATCGGGAGGTGGGGTGTAGGGGCCCCGTCAGGAGGTGATGTTTGAAGGTCCCAGGTCCACTGTGGGGCCATCGTCGCGTCTTGGTGTGTGTGCACCATGCGTGTTTAAGGCAGTCCTTCCTAACTCTACAGGACATACATGCAGCGTTGAAATTGCTGGACGCTGTCAATTTACTGTTGCAGATAGTCGACTTTGCTTTCCAGAGGCTGTATTTGCATCGGCGTCTCTGCCGTCCCTTAGCCTTCTGTGGGGAGACGCTGGCTGTCGGGGCCCCTCATCGGGCCTGCCGCCACAGGGCTCTGAGGCTTCCCCGAGGCGGACGCCTGGGCCGAGGCACTTGCCTCTCCAGCAGCCACAGACGATGGCTGCACGTCAGCCGCCTGTCCTGCTGTGGAGCACCTGCCTGGTCAGGGAGCTCATCCGGTGCAGGGTGGGCCCCTGTGTCCACGATGTGCAGAGACCCTCAGCGCAGCCCCCGGTGTCGGCTGTTCCACGTCCTTCAGCGACGTCTTCTGCACTGAGGAGCGGGTCCGTGCCAGCTGCATTCCCATCTAAGTGGCAGACTGTGAGGCTCCCCGACTTTCAGGGCTCGGTCTGTCTTTCCTTCTTGCCTGGGCGGGTCCATGGGTGGCGCTGCCGCACTTGTCTCCCCGTCGATGAACCTGGGCTCATTTCCCGTTTCGAGCTGTCTGTTAATCCTGCCGGGGGCCCTCGTGAGTGAGTCTGCATGAGGACCTGCGTTTCCCTTTCTCTCGGGTGGACTCCCGAGGTGGAGGGTCTCTGCATTCCACGCGCTTTTTGGGATCCTCCTGTCCAGCTTTACGTAAAGCCTGCTGAGGTTTCAATAGCCATTGTCTCGACCCGACCCGTTCATCCTCGGAAGCAGCCCTGCTCCTCCAGGCCTCCAGCAGGAGCGACTCTCGTTTTGGAGTCTGTTGTTTTTCTCAGCAGTGTTTTCTCTTCGCTGGGCAGCCTTCCCGGAGTGTGCTGTTCTGTTCGATGCTACTGTGAATGGAATTGTCGTCTTAGTTCTAGAAGCACTACTGATTTATCTTTTTAGTCTTGTATCCTGTGAACTTGTTGACCTCACATGTTAGTTCTAGTAGTCAATCAGAGATGCTGAGGATTTTCCATATATGGGAATAAAAACTCTCTTACTGCTTCCCTCCCGGTCTGTATGCCTGGAACTTCTTTTTGCTTTTTCTTTTCTTTTCTTTTTTTTGCTGAGGAAGATTGGCTCTGGGCGAACGTCTGTGCCCATCCTCCTCTATTTTGTATCTGGAACACCTCCACAGCATGGCTTGATGAAAAATGCATAGGTCCATACCCAGGATCCAAACCAGTGAAGCCCAGGCTGCTGAAGTGGAACATGCGAACTTAACCACTACGCCACCAGGCCAGCCCCTGTAACTTCTTTTTCTTGCCTGAGCGCTGTGGCTGGGATCGTGGACGTGCCGAGAGCAGACAGCCTCCCTGTGTCCCGTCTTGGGTAGAGACCATCTAGTCTTCGTCAAGGATGATATTGGTTATGAGTTTTTCTGTAGACGCTCTTCACCAGCTCGAGGAGGTTACCTGATGGTCCTAGGTTGTTGAGAACACTTAACATGAAAAGTCACGTTCCTTCTAATCTTGTGGCCAGTGATGTGGCGTTTTGTGGGTTGGTTTTGGGTGTTAAACCCGCCTCGCTTCCTCGGATAAACCCACTTGATCACAGTTAATAGTCTCTTTCGTGTGCTGCTGGGTTCTGACTGCTGACGTCTTTGTGAGACCTGTGTGCGGTCAGGGGGAGATCCGCCTGGTTTCTCGTGTCCATGTCTTTGGCTTTGGGGTCGTGGTAGCGCTGGCCTCGTAAAATGAGTTGGGAATCATGTCCCCCGCTCTGTTTTCTGCAGGAGTGTGTGCAAGATTGCTATCGTTTACTCCTTAAGGTGCCTTATGAAGTTTAGCCCGGGCGGTAATTCTGGTCTCCATCCCTCTGTTTTATCTGCAAGTGGAGGTCTCACCTTCATTTTTGGAAGGTATTGTCCTGGGTGTCGCATCCTAGACCACAGAGCAAGTCTGAACAAATGTCACAGACTTCCTGTCCTGGTGGCCGGCCCTGTGGCCTAGTGGTTAAATTTCCTCATGCTCTACTTTGGTGGCCCGGATTCATGGGCACGGATGGGCTCAGGGCCAGTCTCCCTCAAGGGAAAAAAGAGAAAGATTGGCAACGGATGTTAGCTCAGGGCTAATCTTCCTCACAAAAACAAACAAAAAAACCTTCCTGTCTGCAGACGGCATTTTTGCATCACAGTGCAATTCAGAAATCGTTTTTGGAAGGTAAACTTGGAAACTCAGGACCAGACTTCATAAAGTGCGTCAGTCCAGCAGGAAGCCGTCGCGGGCGCTGTAATGAGTGCTCAGAGCCACACAGGAATGAGGACGTCCCCTCGCTCCTCGCATACCCCAGCCGGCCTTGCAGACCCTGTGGCCTGGCCGCCTTGTCCTTTTCAGGAGCCAGGGAGCCGGGAGATGCAACCAGAGCCGGGGCTGCGGGCCGGCCTGGGGTGCCTCTTCCTCCCCCCTGGCGGTTGACTGAACACAGTGCACTCTATACGGGCCTCTGAGCCGGTTTTTGGGAATAGCTGTTTTATTTTATTTACAGTCAATTACAGGAAATAAATCACCTCTTAGTTTTCTGGCCAACGGTTGGCTCCGGGCTTCGAGAATTACAGGACGAGCCTGGAGTCGGGAGGAGGTGTCTTGTCCGTGTTGCCACCCAGGAACTTACCCCTGGGAAGGAGGCCAGGCCTCAGAGGTGCCCAGCCTGGGCCCCGGGCCCTGAGCCGTGGGCGCTGTGCACGTGCAGGTTTTTCACAAGCGTGTTCCCAGAGAGCCGCTGCCCCCCACCCCTACGGCAGCAGGCTCCCTCTGCTTCTCATGACCGTGTCTTCTGACCGGCCCGTGGCTCGGGCGTCGGGAGCACAGGGGCCTGGGCTGTTCCCACACGGTCAGAAAATCAGGGATGTGTTGTCAGTCCAGGTGCTGAGGGACCACGTTCCTGAGCGAGCGCTCCCACGGGGTGTGGCTGTCAGAGTCGTCACACGGTGGGGCTGAAGTTCTCCAGCTGGAAAGTGGCCTCACTTCGGCGGCCAGTCCAGTCCCGCGGTTTCCTCCCTCCCCGTCCCAAGACGCTCCATGCCTACTAGTTCCTCTCTCTGTCTCCCTCTCTCGCTCGTAAATGACCTTTGAGAGTTTGAAGAACTATTAATCTTTCCCCGAAGTTTATTGAGGAATGGACAAATTAGGAAAAATTTTCTTTGTCTATTTGTATTAAGATTTCTGGTTTGTAACTTTTTTTTTTGCTGAGGAAGATTGGCCCTGAGCAAACATCTGTTTCCAATCTTCCTCTTTTTTTTGGTGAGGAAGATTATCCCTGAGCTAACATCTGTGCCCAACTTCCTTTTTCTTTTGCTTGAGGAAGATTGGCCCTGAGCTAACATCCGTGTCCACTTTCCTCTGTTTCGTATGTGCGACGCCTCTACCTACAAACACTGTCGGCATGGCTGCTGAGTGGTCTAGGTCCACACCCAGGATCTGAACCTGCAAACCCCAGGCCGCTGAAGGGGAGCATGCAAAACCCTAACCACTGTGCCACGGGGCCGGCCCCTAGCCATGTTTTAGTTGAAGAAGTTAGGTCAGTTTTTATCCAGCCGTCACTACTGGACTTGGCTCGTATGTCCTGGCACCAGCTGCAGAGTTTCCAACAGAAACTGGGGAAGCGGGATTGCAGTGGTTGTTTCACCTGACCTGGCGACTCCACAGTGGGGACCTGACCGGTTTGCTGGGTTTCTGCTGGTTCCCTGTCCACCTCCTCTGCTGTGGGCGCTCACTGTTGGGTGCTGCACCGGGCAGCTTGAGCTGTGCCACGTAACCAGCCACCCGGATTCAGAGCTGAGCCCGTCCTCTGAGCTCGTGAACCTGTGCTGGGCGGTTCTGTGACTGCTTGTCTGCCGCCCCTGGGCTCTCACCCTGGCCCGCTGGCCCCGTGCGTCACGGCAGGGGCGCTCCCGGAGCCATGAGGGGGCACTGATGCACCAGCACCCTCCAGTCAGTGCTAGCATGGGGACGCGCGGCCGCCCCCTCAGCCCAGCCCGGCTCTCGGGTGGCACGTCCACACTGCCGCCTCGTGGGACCAGCTGTAAGGCCACCTTGCGGGGGCTGTGGGCCTGCAGGGGAGGACCCGCCACTTTCTCAGGCTGCACTGAGGGCATCTCTTCCCAAAGGTTCACAGGGAAGGAGGGAAACAGAGTGAATGAGCAGGTGCAGCCTGTCATACGTGGAAGCCCGGCGCCCAATGAGTGCCAGGACTGTGCTGGCCGGGGAGGCGTGGGGAGCCGCTGCTGCCCCGGGGACAGCCCCATCGAGGTTTGCGCCCTCAGCATAGAAGTCTGCTCCACCCTGGGAGCCCGCGTGGTGCTGGGCGGCCGTCCTGCGTGTGGCTCTGGGTCTGAACAGCTTGCAGGACTCCTGCCCCTGGGCCCACGCCCACCGTGGGTCACACGGCCCCTGATCTTACTGTTGCCTCTCGCTGTCGCACGTGGCCCGGTCTGTCTGTTTGGAGCACTTGGAGGCTGACCCAGGTCCTGGCGGACATTGGGGTAGTGGGGCAGGAGGATGCAACGGGGCCGAGGGACGGGGAAGGCAGAGGAGGAACGGGAGAGGGGCCTGCAGGACTCTGAGACATGAGTGAGGCTGTGAGGACGATGGACGGGAGACAAAGGCTCCATCCTGTGTGACCCCACAGGGGACCCGCTGGAAGGGATGAGCTAGGGGACAGTGACGGGACCAGTGTCCCAGGGGGATGGATGGGGACAGATGGACAGACGGAGCACGGGGGCTTCAGGGCAGTGAAACTCCTCTGCACGACCCATAACGGTGGACACACATCATTACGTATCTGTCCAAACCCACAGACCGTCTGACACCAAGCCTGGTGACTACCAGGGTCGTTTCCTGGGCATCTTTGTCCTCAGGGGCCGGGACGGACAGGCCACATCCACCTGTCGGGTGGCCAGGAGAGCTGCGGGCTGGGGAGGCATCGCTGGGGTCCTGGGACATCTCGGGGGATGCAGCTCGACCCGGGTGGGCGGCCGTGTGGGGCCTGGTCCAGGACGGGGTGTGTTCTGAAGCCCAGGGCCTCCCGCCGCGTGGGGCTGCTCGGGGCTGCCAGGGCTTATTCTCGGGACTCCTGTGTTTGTGGGTTTGCTTTTTTCTGCAGCACAAACTCCCCACTGTGCGTGGGGCTGAGCTCTCCATGCGCACAGGGCTGGCCCGCTGTCCACGTGTGTGGCTGCCGTGCCGGGCTTGCAGTGGACACTCATAAACTTCGGTGGGAGGAGGGAGGGAGGATGCCCGACGGAGGAGGGAGAAGCAGTGACAGATGAAACCCCCTTCTTGCTCCCGGGGTCGGGGTTAGAAGGTGGAAGCGGAGCGGGGAGCCAGTGATCACACTGATCTGCAGGGGAGACCGTGCCCTGTGGGCCAGGACGCAGCCCAGGTGGCCGGGGGCCAAGGGCCGAGGGTCAGGGTGAGCGGGCCCCAGGGGGCGTCTGGAGTGCGTGAGGCGCTGCCCCCTCCGTGCAGTGGGGCCACCCGGGCCGGCTTCCCTCTGGGCGGGAAGGGGGAAGGCCTGGGAGGGGTGTCTGGAGGCCGGCCAGTGCCAGAGGCTTGTGTCACAGAAGACGGGGGTGTGTGGCCCGCACACGCCAGTCCTGTGTCCTGCCACCCGCAGCAGAGCCGCACGCTCTCTGGGCCCCTCTGCTCCAAAGGCCTGGCCGGGGCGGGAGGGGGACCCTCAGGGACGCCGTGTTCCCACCCGCCTCACATCCTCCGGCATTTTGGTTCCTATGGGTGTGGGTTGGTGCGGGCCGGGCCCCGCGGTCCTGCCCTGCTGCTGCAGGTGCGTCCACGGTGGGTTCCTCCTGAGAGATTCTCCCAGAAGCCGTCTGGGCTTCAGGAGGCAGCGCCTCCCCCAGGCTCCGTGCCCGCAGCACCCGGCGTGGGCCCAGGCAGTCGACTCAGCCCCCACTGCAGCCTCGGCCCTTCCTGCGGGAGCAGGCAGAGGTGCCGGGGTCCGTGTGTCCGCCGGCCGCATCCTCAGTGCACCTGCTGTCTGCTGCCCTGTTGGCGTTTATGTGACCGGCTCCTACCTTACGGTGTGTGTTAGCGCTACATTCTGCGTTGTGGTTACATTCTGCCCTGTCGGTACTTCGTGCACTGTCGTTATTTTGGACGTTCTGGTTACTTGGTACTTTGTCGTGATGTTCCACGCTGTCGTTGGGTTCCATATTGTTACCTTGTACGTTGTGGTACTTTCTGCCCTGTCCTGACATTCTACCTTGTCGTGTGGAACCGGCACCAAGACTGCAGAAGCCAGAATACTCACCCCCCCACCTGAGTTTTGAAAAGAAAACTTTCCAGTGTCCTTTGCAGCTTCAGTATGTTTTCTCAGCCCCTAACGAGCAGGGGAAGCTGGGGCGGGCAGACCCCTTTATTCCCAGCGCATTTTCAGGGAGGGAACAGCTGCTTGGCTGTATCTGGGCCCCTTTAGTCGCGGGCGGGCGGGCAGGCTTTGCTTCTGGGGAGAGCGCCACCTCCCCGCTGTGCGAGCGCTGGCAGGCGGCCCAAGATCGGCCCCAGATCGGCTGTCCTTGCTGACCTGTTTGTGCCCTGTGCGTCCGCACTGAGCCGCAGCTGGGGTCCCTGCAGACGCCGCCCCCTGCACGGCCTCCCGCGCCCTCAGCAGCCGCGCAGAGAGAGCTGCTCGGTCAGGGCGCGCCGCCTGTCCGGCTGTCCGCTCCCGCCTGCACAGCCGCCGCCCGCCCGCCCGCCCGCGGGAGGGGTGGCCCGCCACCCCTCCTGCAGCCATGTGCCCTCCTCAGCCTGTGGAATGCGCGCCGCCTGGGCCGGCCCCCACAGCGCCTGGCCGGCGACGCATGGAGCGCGCTGAGCCCGGCCGCCCCGACCGTCCTGCCGGGCGCAGCTGCCGCCCCGAGCCCGCAGGCCCCGGCCAGGCCCAGCCCCGAGAGCAAGAGCGAGAGCGAGGTGCCTGGCCCGGGCCCCGGCGGCCCACGCGAGCCGACATGCGGCTCCGCGAACTGTCGCTGCGCCAGGACCCCGACCTGAGGCAGGAGCTGGCCTCGCTGGCCCGCGGCTGCGACTTCGTGCTGCCCTCCCGCTTCAAGAAGAGGCTCAAGGCCTTCCAGCAGGTCCAGGTCTGCCGCATGTCACCCCCAGGCCCACCCGGGTCCCTCCTGAGTCCCTCCCTGGTGTGGGGGGGGACAGGGGCTGCTCGCACCCACCCGTGCAGGGTGCGCAGGTTCCACGTGAAGTCGCTGGGAGAGCTCCTAAGAGCGCGCCCGTTGCTGGAGTTTTGGCGGCAGGTGCCGCGGTGCGGCCAGTACGCAAGCCCCCGGCGCGGGGAGAGGTTCCAGCTCGGGTGGGGGCCTGACCGTGTGGTCCCGGGGGGAAGCCTGGCCCATGGTCACGGCCGTCTCCGTGATGACACGGCCCTGTGGGACGCCTGGTCTTCTCGGCCACATGGTGTTTACTGGGCTGTGGGGATCTGCACACATGGGCCGGGCAAGTGGATGGCTCGGTGCTGATAGTGAGTAGTTGGCGTGTAGACACCCTCTCCATGGTTGTGTGTGCTCAGAGGAGTAAGACCTGCTGTGTCTACACCTTGGACGTGTTACGAGTTAGTTTGAGGGACCCAGTCGTTTGGAAGCATCAGACAGCCCGTGATCCCCAGAGTCTGTCTGTGACTCGAGGGGTCTCCGTGGGAGATCTTGTCCTCTCCTCAGCTCCGGGCCGGTGCTGGGGGCAGGGCCACAGGGCGTGGGGCCGGGGCTCCTGCCCCTGAACGCCTCGCCTCTTGCAGTTAGACACCCGCACGTTTTATCCAGGCCAGGACTTAATGTCCTGTTGTGGCCAAAAACAATGACATCCAATCAGACCGGGCCATCTGGGGGAAAAAAAGACCTGCTTTCTGCTGATATTTTAATGGGAGTTTTTCTGGGATCATATCTCAGCTTTTACACAGCTTGGGAATTTTTCCTGTCTTGTGTCTTCCAACTTCGGAAGTTTTGTCTGCAGCTGGGGAAGGTGTGAGTCTGTCCCGAGATTTTAAGGAAAGTGCCTGCATTTGGAGACCCAGGAGTGGCATCTGCCCCACACTGGTCCTGCTTTGACAATAGGAAGACAGGTGTGGGGCAGTTAGGGTTTCTCCTGACGGTCCGCTGGGCTGTGTGGGAGACCCGGAAATCCCTCCAGCCTCGCCCAGGATGGTCGTGCCTGGGGGCCCAGCTCCCCGCAGAGCCCATGCAGGAAAGTCTGCATTGCTTTAGGGCTGCTGCTTATCAAATGAAAATCACTCTTTGGGAATCAAACTTTATGAATTCATTTCACGGGAAGTTGTTTCCCTTCACAGAAAACATGTCTCAACCTTGTTTCTCAGCCGTGACGATGTGCATTGCGTAACGTGAGTGCTCCCTGGGCCGCAGGCGGTGGACCACCGGGTCTTTCTCATGGGGGTTGTGGGGGGAGCAGAAGGAGAGTTCTCCTGGCTCCTTTCACCCCAGGATGTTGGCGGGACGATTCGGGACACAGCCTTGGGGGGTCAGCAAACGTCTTTGGGAGAGGCTGGGGGTGGAGGGAGGGGGGTGGTGCTTCAGCCTGACGGCCACGCCACCCGCTCAGTGGCCCCCTGGCCCGGAGCAGAGGACCCTGGGGTGCGGCTGTGCCGTCCACAGTGGAGCCATCCCTGCTCCCGCCTCCCATGTCCACCCACCTGCCCTGCCCAGGGATTCTCGGGCCTTCTGGGCGCCGAGCAGCGCTGACTCCCGGTGGTCACCACAGGCTCCCTCAGGCCCAGGATGTGCTCGGCTCGCCCCGCTGGAAGGGGTCCTGAGCGTCCCGTACCCCGGGGGTCCCATCGCCCGCTCTCCACACACAGGCTCAGGCGCAGTTGACGGGCGCCTCTGCCCCCCACGCTCCTCCACTCTGTCACCTTGCTGTGGGCCCGGACACGCCGTCCAGCCTCCCTGCAGGGTCCTTCAGGTGGGCACACAGACCCCGCTGAGCGTCATTCCAGACCCCAGTGTGGCCACCCCCTGGGGACAGTCCTGGACTCTGAGCTGACCTCCCCTCCCTGGGGTGACAGCCTGGCCTTCCAGCTCTGCCCGTCCCAGATGGCAAGTGGGTCACACTCTGGGGTCACAGGCCAAGCAGGTCCCAGGCCGAGCGGGTCACAGTGTGGGTGGGGTCACAGTACCCTGCAGGAGGGGTCATGAATACCCGCTTTGATCCACATTCCCAGGACCCCGGCAGCCGGAAGCGGCCCCTCTGTCCACTCAGCTGTGGATGCAGGCTCCCCTCACAGGCCACTCCAGAGCCACACGCACGCCCCCATGGGAGCCCGTCCTGTGGGGCAGGTGCAGAGCCGAGCTGACAGTCAGTGTCCAGGCCGGGGACCCCACTCAGCCGGGCTCCCCTGTCTGCGTCAGTGTTGGGGACCCAGCTCTGCTCCCTCCTGTGAGCGCGGCCAGCCCAGCAGCCTCCACAGTGAGCCCGGCCCCTCCTGTGCTGGAGGGAGAGCCTTTGCACAAACCCGTGTGCAGGGCCTGGCTCCCCTGTTGCTGTCTTTGGCTCCCCTGTGTTAAACTTTGACCCCTGGCTCCCATCTGTCGGCGTGCAGTGTTGTTCGCGCGTTTAGTTAGCGCACCTCCTGCCAGCTGGCGTGGACGGTCCACGGGAGCCGAGGAGAAAGCTCACGGCCCACGCGGGCCTCCTGTTGGGCGGCAGCATCTTTGGGGCCTGGGCTCACCTGGAATCCACAGGCCGCCCCCCTGAGCTCCCTGGCCCCGTCCAGGGCCCCGTGCCGGCCTCGCTGCTGCATCCGGTCTCAGACAGGGCCGCCCAGGACGCTGCTGGGCTTGGCTGCCCCGGCCCAGCGTCCCTGCCTGGCCTGCTCTCATTCTGCCACCTGTGCCCTGTCCTGGCCCGTTGGAGTCGGAGGGACCCATCCGATGTCCCAGCACGTGCCCTCTGACCCCTCTGGGACCTGACCATCCGAGGCTGGTGTTGGGAGGTGTGACCCCAGAGACACAGCTGGACGGATTTCTGCTGGGCTCCCCCATACCTTTCTGCAGGAAAAGAGATGCCTTTGCTTTATCCCAGGGCTTGGATTTTGGTCGTGGGGGCACCGCTCAGCCCCACTGTGTGTTCTGGGAGGCCCGCGGGTGAGTCTGAGGTCCCAGGAGTGGGGTCGAGTCAGGGAGCAGGCTGCCGGGGCCCTCTACAGAAATAGCTGTCCGTGAGGCGGTGCCCCTTGATCGGGGCTGCAGGGGGCCCGCATGGGGCGGGTGGGAGCCCAGGCGAGAGGCTTGGGGACCCGAGTGCCCCCTGGTCGGCTGGTTGTCATTTTTTAAGAGGCCTGAGCCGTACTTTAGGACTCTCCTTTCACACACACATGTGTGTGTTTTTGCCACTTTTGTTCATCCCAGTCATCTGGCCGCGTCCCCTGGAGGTCGGGGCACACGCCCCACGGTCCCTGCAGGACCTGCTGAGACCTGTTTTGCAGCCGAGGAGGCGGCCAGCCCCCAACGGGCACCCTCTGTGTTGGAAAAGAATGTGAGAGCTGCAGCTGTGCTGGGGCCGCATCTATTTCTGTCCCGGAGATTAAACTTGTAAATCTCCCGTGTCCGCAGCAGGCTGTTTGTTTCTCGTTGTCCGGTCAGCTCCGTCATCGCTCCGGGGAGCTGGGCCCGGCCTCCCTGGGGGCTGGACCTCTGCTTTTCCCTGCAGCGTCTGCCGTGTCCGTGTGGGGCTCCTGGGGCCGGTGTCGGCCAGCTCTGAGGCGCGTCGTTTCCCCTGGTCGCCTGGCCTGACACGGTCCCTGTCTCTCTCTAGTACTGTCCACACCTCCGCCTCCTGTGCGCACGTCAGTCCAGCCACCCCACGGCCCCTCGACCCTTTTCCGTCTTTTGAAATGTTCACCCTCTGCGCCCTTACGTCTTATGTGGGTCTCTTCTAAATAGACACGATTCTCTTTTTCCTTCTGATCTTCATCTTTGAACTGTGCCGTTTGTCTGTTTCCACGTGTTATGACTGTTCGTCCATCTTGGTGTATTTTCGTCCCGTCCTGTCTTGCCTCCTCTTTGTCTTTTCCTCTCCCACTTTGGAGTATTCCCTTGCGCCTAGCTGACTGCTCATCCTAGAAATGGCCACTACTGGATTTTTCCAGGTGAAAAATTAATACCTTTGCCCTCCAGCTCAAAACACTCAGATGGGGGCCGGCCCGGTGGCGCAGCAGTTAAGTGCGCACATTCTGCTTCGGCAGCCTGGGGTTCACCAGTTCAGATCCCGGGTGCAGACATGGCACCACTTGGCCCGCCATGCTGCGGTAGGCATCCCACATATAAAGTAGAGGAAGATGGGCACGGATGTTAGCTCAGGGCCAGTCTTCCTCAGCAAAAAGAGGAGGATCGGCAGATGCTCAGGGCTAATCTTCCTCAAGAAAAAAAACCAAAACTCTCAGACACTTCCATTCCACGACCCCATTCATTTTACACTGCTGTTGTTGCCTTCAGAGGGTTTTTAAAAAGAAATAAAATCACCTTCTTATGATGATTCACACAGTCAGCATGTTGAGATTTGCCCCCCATACGCCCCTTTCCTGCATCTCCGACCTGCGTCAGGAGCACTTGGCTTCTGCCTGACGCACGGTCCCCCGCACATCCTGGACCAGCGTCTTCTCTTCCGTTTTGGTCTCAAACTGTCTCCGTGTTGGTCTCGTGTGGCAGACACCTCCCTGGAGGTGGCGTTTGGGCGAAAGGGCAGCCGCTCTCCTCCAGCTCTGGCCCTGCATTTCTGTCGAGAAGCTGGCTGCAGGGCTCCTGGGTCGCTCCTTTGGAGACGGTCCCCTTTTCTGTTCCGTTCCGTCTCCTTGTGGCAGGTTCTGAGGCTCTGCCGCTGTCTTGGGTGTTGTCCAGTCTCGTCGTCCGGTGTGCAGTGTGGGTGGCTCCAAGGACTCCTGCTTGGGGTTCCTTGGGCCTCGGGTCTCAGGATGTGTCTCCAGCTCTGCAGCTGCAGGCTCAGCACCTGCGTCTCCTCCCTCCCGGAGCACGAGTCCCTCCCAGCTGTGCTGCTCTGCTCTCCAACCCAGAAAGCAAGTGTGTTTCCTGTTCTTCTGGACGTTTTATTTGGGGCTGTCTTAAGTCTCCTCACTCTTGCATCTTCAAGCCTCTCCCTGTCTTGATATGTGAAGCGTGTCGGCTCTCATTCTCAACGACGCCAGAGTCCGGAGCCTTCGCCAGCCCGGCTGCTCCCTGCTTGCCGGCTCTCCCCCATGGTGCCTTCCTTCCATGTGTGTTTGTGCGTTTTGATCATGAACGCCTCACTTTCCTTGGAACTTGGGGCGTTTTCTGAGTCCCGAGTTGAGGATGGTTCCCCTCAGCGCATCTTGCTGCTTCCGGGCACTGCTGATCTGCGGCAGCCTGACGTCGTCGGCTGGAGGGTTTGGGGACCAGGCACAGGATGTACATTTGGTTTGCACACTTGACTCGGGAGCTTCGCCACCACCCCCCGCCCCCAGCCCCTTGACGCAGCACCAGCTTCCAGGCCTGTGATTGTCCTTTCCTTCCTGGGGTCGGAGGTTGGTGGGGATTTGTTGCCAGTTCATTCTTCTCGCTGCAGGGGCCGCCCCCGGGATCCCGCTCAGGGGGCAGCCTCCGTCGAGGATGCTGGATGTGGCCTCCTGTCCCCGAGCTCTGCAACACTGTGAGGCGACGGTCACTTCACCCCCTTGAGTGCACTCCCTGAGGGCAGCGCCTGTCCAGCCTCTCCTGGCCTCGCTGGGTGCCCCTTCCCAGCGTCCGTGCCCTGAGAGTCCTTCCTCCCTTGCCAGTCCGTGAGGCACTCAGGAAGATGTTTGTCAAGTGCTCTCCCCAGCATTTCCAGCTGCCTTCCTCAGAAGGGCTGGTCTGGGCCCCTGGGTGTTGACAGGGCCACAGAAAGAGCACACGTGTTAGCATTTACCTCTCCCTGAGTCGATGCTGCAAGCCCAGCACCAGAGCTGGGTCATCCAGTGTTGCGCTGTGCCTCAGGGAGTGAGTTGGCGGGAGACGCTTGGTTCCCCGTGAGTGTGAGAGACATGGAAGGTTCCGGGCTGGGAGAGACTCACTGTGGACAGAGGGAAACAGAGTCACGTGGCCAAGTTCTCTGAGGTAGCAGCTTTCCAAACAAAGCGGAAGGTGTTTTCCTTTCAGGGGAGCTCTTTGGGATGTGCGTTCCATCACTGCATATTGTTGGGGGCCTGCTCTGTGCCAGGCACTGGAGGGTAGCTGCACCTTCTAGTTGGGGTGACAGAAAAGCCTGCAGAGCCTGACTGGGGTGACAGTACCTGTGAAGGGGCAGCAGGTGTGGTGGGATGTGTGTTCTGTCAGGGATGACCTCGTGACCTGGGGTGAGGTTCCTGTGAGGGGGCGGCAGGTGGGGTGGGATGTGTGTTCTGTCAGGGATGACCTCGTGACCTGGGGTGAGGTTCCTGTGAGGGGGCGGCAGGTGGGGTGGGATGTGTGGTGTGTAGGATGACCTTGTGACCTGGTGTGATGGTTACTATGAGGGGGCGGCAGGTGGGGTGGGATGTGTGGTCTGGTCTGTCGGGGATGACCTTGTGACCTGGGGTAACGGTTACTATGAGGGGGCGGCAGGTGGGGTGGGATGTGTGGCATGTCAGGGATGACCTTGTGACCTGGGGTGACGGTTGGTGTGAGGGGACGGCAGGTGGGAGTGGGCTCAGGTGGGGGGTGTTGTGTTGTCTGTTGATGACATGCTAGTGGCAGGTGGGATCTGATCATGGTCTTAGATGAGGTAAGGCAGTGTTTGTGGGGTGCCTGGGAACAGTAGGCACAAAGGCCCTGAGGTGGGCAGTGACAGGGGCAGTCGTTGACGCCTCCACACACCCGCTGTCCCCCAGGGAGCTGTGGTGCAGTGGTTCTCAAACTCCTGACCCAGGGGACCGTCCTCCTGTACCAGCGTGTTGGTGGAAGGGACGTGTGGTGCCCTCAAGGGAAGCCCTCCTGCTGGCGGCAGCCAGTGTGGCCATGCGGGGTGTCTGCAGAGCGCTGTCAAGAGCACCAAAGACCTGTGGTTGTGTCTTTGCCCCTAAGTTTGTAGCTGCCTCCCTTCCTCCCTCCCTCCGTCTGCCAAATTCCCCCCGTCCGCATGGCTCTGACCACAGGAGGCCGTCTCTCACTGCGCAGCCCATGTGGGCGCCCTCCCTCCACCATGGTCAAGCTCCTGAGGCAGTAAGCTCGCTCGTGTCCCTCTGCCCGTCCCGTGCTGCCATCCAGAAGGTCATGTCTCATGGAGCCACGCGTGTGCCCTCGAGGTGAGGCCTCAGGGCCCGGAGCAGAGGAAGACAGGAGCTCTGCTGTGTTCCAGGGTCAGAAGGACCCGGGCTGCTGCATGAGGTGAGGGTTTCCTGGAGATCGGCAAGCCGCGCGTCCACCCCCAGGAACAGACACACGAGCTGAGGCAGAGACAGGCCCTCGCGTGGCAACCCTGGGCATGGGGGCCTCACGCATGTGCGTGCGCGTGTGTGTGTGTCTGCATCGCGACCAGCAGGCCCTTCCCCACCAGCCCCGTCTGGGAGACCTGTTTGGCTGTCGGGCCCCATCCCCTTCCTGTTCCTGCCCCTGGAGACAAGCGGACCAGCAGACGGTGGGGCGTGAAGAAGGAGGAATAGGTGACTGAGCCGCTGCCATCGCCGTCGTGGAAATCTCTGCCCCACGTGCTCAGGAAGCGGGTAGAAACCATCAGATGTGGTTCACCCCGTGCGGTGTGAATACTGCCTCCTAGAGCGACCCGCTCAGTCTTTGCAGCTTCGGAAGACGCGTCGGTGTGTCTCCACCCGCAGAGGTTTGGTGAACTCGCTGCTGACGCACGGCTTTGGCCCCTTGCGAGGCCCACACAGGACCTGGGGCTCCCCGTGCCCTTGGCCCAGGCTGGCCCCTCTGCCCGGGTGGCCCATCAGCTTCCCCCTCCTGGACTGCGGCCGGGCCTGCGTCACGGGGGCCCGGTGTCCATCCTCCTTGGACCTGGCCCCCCATGTCCTTGTCTGTACCTCTGGCCTCTCTTGTTCTCCGAGGCCTCCCCGCCCAGCAGGGCCGTGGGAGGGTCGATCGGCCACTGTACAGACCTCAGACGTTGTCCCCGTGGTGCCTGTTGTTCTGAATTCGCGAGCACAGGGCACGTGCTCAGATGTCATAAAGTAGCTCCCAGCGTTGCCTTGGACCATCTGTTAGACCAGCGAGAGAGTGAAGCCGACTACAAACGTGATCTGAAAACTCCCGCGTGGTGACAGACGGCGCAAAGTAAATAAAAAGACGTGGGGCCTGGGGACGCAGGGCAAAACTCACAAAGCCTAAGACACGTGCCGCCCTGGGAACGGTCAGAGGAGGAACAGAAATGACGGCACAGCGTGGAGCAGAGAAGGGGCAGGAAAGACGGTGTCCTTGCCTTTTAGACAAATGAGGAGATGCTCCACCCGGTTCAGAGTACGGTGGGGGTGGAGCATGATGCCCATGTGGTGTTTTGGTTCCCCCAGATGGCGGAACCTCAGTTTGACGGCGCCCTCTGCTGACGGGGCAGGAGGGAAGGCAGTGTCGGAGATGCTGGTGGCCCCCGGAGCTCCTCCCGCAGGAGCACGTGGACGAGCCACACTCTGGCGGTGCTGAGGCCATGCCATGCGGGCCGCGTCCCTGTGCTCCCGTTCAGATCAGGGCCTTTGTAAGCTTCTTGTGCTCGCTCACCTTTAAACAACGCGGGACAGGTGCCCAGCCCGTGGTGGGGACCGCCCACCTTCAGGACTGTGGTGTGTGCAGACACCAGCACCAGGGACACCAGGCCCCCGAAGCTCCCTCAGGAGGTGCTTGCGTGTATCCTCGCGCCCGGGACAGGAGCCACGAGCACTCGCTGCTGCGGTTGCTCCACAAAGGGGCCTGCTGGCCTCCCGCCCTCCCCTCACGCGTGCTGGCGGCCAGGTCACTGCGAGGTCACCAGGGCACAAAGGCCACGTTACTTCCCCAGGCAGAGCTGCCAGGACCCCAGGGCACAGCCTTCCTCACGGATCCCAGCCCGGATTCACGTCTGCGTAGACTGCGGATTCATGAGGAGGTCTGGTCGCCGCGCGTGACTTGTGCAGATGAAGACAGACTTCCTCGTGAGTGTCCGGCGAGGTTCCAGAGCTGTCGCTTGGCAGCCCTTGGGCAGGAAATGTCCCTGTGTCTCCACAGGAGGGGGGACGGATAGTGGGCGTGAGCGACACAGGGCCTGACACCACATGTCCAGGACGCCCCAGTGAGCCCGCCCCGCTGCTCTCAGGGCTTCGTGTGGTGGAGTCAGCATCACACCGTCGCCAGCTGGAGTTTGCCTGTGGCCATCCAGGTGGAGGAGGGCGCCCACGGGGACGCTCGGCCAGCCAGGGGGGCCAGGGTGAGCCTCGTGGTGGATTGCTGTGCACTGACAGACGCAGGAAGATTTGATTTAGGTTCTTTGTCACGTTCTGTCCATTTTGTCAAAGTCCTTTTCTCAGGACCGGCCTGAATATTAACCGTGTAATGGGTCTGGCAGAAGCCACGGTGACAGCAACCTCGTTTTCAGGAATCACACCTGGTCGTAGGCGAGAGGCCGAGCAGTGGGTCTGCATGGAGGCGTAGCAGTGCTGTCATCCCTCTTCCTCGTCCTTTCCCAGGTGACCAGGAGCGTGGCCGCCTAGCGCTGACCAGCAGGGAACGACGTCCCTGTGACTGAGCAACCCAGGGGTCTGTGTCAGCCCAGCCGTGGACTGGGGAGAAGGCACATGGCTGACAACGGCTCCAGAACCTGCCCAGGGGCAGCCACCCCACAGTGTAGGTGCCCTGCCCTCTGCCTGGAGCGCCAGACTCCTGGTGCCTCAGTTTCCCCACCGTGAATACGGGATGCTGGTGGCACGTCAGTCACAGATTGTCCTGAACGCGGCAGTTGAGTGAGATGGCGCATGGGAAGATGTGGTCGGTGCTCAGGAAACACCAACACGGTCTCGCACAAAGGTACAAGCGCAGCGACTGTGGCCGACAGCTCAGGGCATTGGGCTCGCAATTCATTCGGCCTCGCCGGAGAGAGGAAAAGAGAAAGATGGGAAAACGGAACCACCGCCACAGGGGAAGTAAACGTAGGCATTTAGGGGCACAGCAGTTAAGTTTCCAGGCTCCACTTCGGTGGCCTGGGGTTTGTGGGTTCGGATCCCAGGCGCAGACCTGGCACCGCTCGTGAAGTCACGCTGAGGCGGCCTCCCTCATATGAAGTAGAAGAAGATTGGCACAGATGTTAGCTCAGTAACAATCTTCCTCACAAAAAATTTAAAAACCGAAAAACGACCCTCAGTCTTTGTTCAGAAATCGAGGGGAAAAGTTATCTTCCTGAAAGCGAATCCTGGGCACCCCCAGCAGGTCTGTTGAACCGAACCCTCTCCTTCCAAGGAGGCAGCTCTGGGTGTGGCTTCCCCTCCCGCCTGTCCCTGGGCCACGGTGGGTGTGGTTTTGGCCCAGTGCTGCTGTGCAGGGCTGTCACATCAGGACTCAGCGATTCTGACGCTGTAACCCAATCCCCGTGGAACAGGACATCCCGGGCTGGGAGGAGGGGGATCAGCCTGTGTCCCTGGGTGCTGACTCGGCCCGAGTCTCGTGAAGGGTGGGCCCGAGGTCATCGTCCAGCCTCTGCTCTGAGGCTCAGTCCGCAGTGTGGTCCTCGTGCTTCCCACCGTCCATGGCAGACCCGCCTCGCTCAGCACAGCCGGCCTGCAATAGGTGCCGGAACCTCAGGGCCGCCCTTTGCAGCCTCTCCTTTCTGATCGCCACGCCGTCCACACCTGCCTCTCGGCTCTCAGCACTGAGGTGACCCTGCGTCCAACCCCTGACTGTTTTATTTGCCCTGTTGTGATCACTGGGCTCATTGTCGTGCGTCTGCAGGCTCTCCCCATAGCCCCCCAGTACAGCAGACTCACGACAGCAACACCTCTGGACGTGTTGCTGCCGTCTGTGGGTCACGTCAGTGGGGCAGGACAGGAAGCATTTACAAGTGACTCCTCCTCCTAGCGCTGGAGGGAAAACAGACAGGGACACAGGGCGTCCCGGGACGTGACTGAGAGGATGCAAGGCCGTCCCGAGACGTGACTGAGGGGACGCGGGGCCATCCCGAGAGGTGACTGAGTGGGATGTGGGCCACTCCGAGACGTGAATGAGGGGGATGAGGGACCGTCCCAGGATGTGAGTGAGGGGATGCAGGGCCGTCCCGAGACGTGACTGAGGGGGACGAGAGGCCGTCCCAAGACGTGACTGAAGGGGACATGGGGCCGTCCCGAGACGTGACTGAGGGGATGCAGGGCCGTCCCGAGACGTGACTGAGGGGGACGAGAGGCCGTCCCAAGACGTGACTGAAGGGGACATGGGGCCGTCCCGAGACGTGACTGAGGGGGACAAGGGGCCATCCCAAGACGTGACTGAAGGGGACATGGGGCCGTCCCGAGACGTGACTGAGGGGATGCAGGGCCGTCCCGACACATGACTGAGGGGGACGTGGGCCCCTCCCGAGACGTGAGTGAGGGGGACGAGGGACCGACCCGGGACATGAGTGAGGGGATGCAGGGCCGTCCCGAGATGTGACTGAGGGGACGCGGGGCCGTCCTGAGACGTGACTGAAGGGGATGTGGGGCCATCCTGAGACGTGACTGAAGGGGATGCGGGGCCGTCCTGAGACGTGACTGAAGGGGACATGGGGCCATCCTGAGATGTGACTGAGGGGGACGAGGGGCCATCCCAAGACGTGACTGAAGGGGACATGGGGCCGTCCCGAGACGTGACTGAAGGGGACATGGGGCCATCCTGAGACGTGACTGAGAGAACACGGGGCCGTCCCTGAGATGGACTGATGGACTGAGGAGGACGCTAGCCGGTCCCAGAGGCTGCAGCTGGGTTGGGAAGAGGCCCTCGTTGCAGGACAAGATGTGTAGGACACCCACAAGTTTCAGTGTGGAGCCGTGTTGACTGTGTGTCCTGGTGGCAAATTGGTAGTGCTGTTGGTACCTGGTGTTCCAGCCCCTGGTCCCTGTGGCATGAGGCGGTGGCTGCGTGAGCTGTGCTCTGTCACTCGGCCTTGGGGAGGGTGGCTGACATGTGAGTGCCCCGTGGCGCATGGACGGGACCCCTCCAACTGGGCGTCTGGGCCTGCTGGCACTGCTGTTGCTCTGGGTAAGAACCACACTGTGCCCGGTCACTGGGCCCGCCCTGAACCCTCTGTGGCGTTTCCTCGGCCTGCTGTGTTGTGTGTGTGTCTCCTGCACGCTCAGGGTCTGCAGGTCCTATGTGGTCCCGTGGTGTCCCGTGTGCATCGGGTTCCCCAGACCTTGTTGACTTGGGGACCCTCACAGTGCACTCTCCTGACCGTCCGCCCACTCCCGGCCCCATCAGCCCCCGTGGCCTCAGGCATTGGGTTTGTGCTCCTTAGTCCACTCCTTCCCAGGTAGGACGCTGGGCTGTTCCTGACTCTTGAGACTGTGGCCTCGTGTCCCCAGCCATAGAGAATGCAGGGTGTGGACCGGAGCTGCGTCCACGGGCCGGACTGTGCCTCCCTGTCACTGCCCGTCGAGGACAACCGGGTGCCTGGTCCTCGGCGGCCGTCTACGACCCGGCTCCCAGGAGCTGTTTCTGGCCCCAGAAGGCCTCTCCTGAGTCAGCGTGGAGACGCTGCTGAGTCCTGCTGGGCGACCGTGCCCGCTGTGGCGGGAACAGCGAGCCTCATGGCCTCAGCCTCAGAGGAGGCTCAGAGCCTCTCCCCCCACGGTGCTGCAGACCCGGCCCGGGGCCGACTTTCGGCAGTCATTCCTTAACCGGGTCCACTGAACAGCCTCTTTCTGCTTGGGGGCATTTTAAACAACTGTGTTTTATATACAGAGTCCCCCCTTCCGCCTGTAACGACAGCCCCACAGCAGGTCAGCTCCCTGAATCCCCGAGGGCACGTCCCGACACCACTGTGTCTTGGAAAGTGTGTCAGGAGGTCAAACTTCTCCGAGGTCGTTGTTGCTGAAGGTGCTGGCTTCACTTGGGGTGGCTCAGCTGCCGTTCCGCATTCTGGCGAGCAAGAGGCCGCAGGGCCAGATCCTTTCCCGGAGGGCCATCCCAGGTCAGGTGACAGACGTATGTCCCATTCTCCGGGAGGCACACGTGGGAACCAGCGACTGCAGGTGTGGGCTCCAAAGAGAGGCCACACCTGTCCTGGCTGTGAGCGAGCACCGTTGACGGCCCGCCTGGAGGACCCTGACCCCAGGAGGACCGCGGGGCAGTTTCCCCGCAAGGACCTGCGCCGGCCTCCCGGGCAGCCTGGGCCGTCAGCTGTCGCTGTTGCGGGGTCACACTGAGGCAGGGCTGGGGGAGGCTCAGCAGTGTGGGTCAGTGGTACGTGACGCTCCCTTGTGGTGTGTGACCTTTCGGGTGTGGGTGGCCTCGTGGCTGGAGTTGGCCCCCAGGATCGTCTGGCGTTCTGTGCACATTGGGGTTCCGCGGCCCCGTGCGCTCACTTTGAGAACGGTGCCGCCCCTGTCTGTTACGGGTTCATGTGAGGACGGTGTTTCCCGTTCCCAAGTCCTCACCACCTGTCTCATTTCTCAGGTCCAGACGAAGAAGGAGGAGCCCCTGCCGCCAGCCAGCAGCCAGAGCATCCCCACCTTCTACTTCCCCCGAGGCCGTCCGCAGGGGACGGTGAACGTCGATGCCGTCATCGCCAAGATTGAGCGGACCTTTGCCCAGTTCCCGCACGAGAGAGCCACCATGGAGGACATGGGCAAGGTGGCCAAGGTGGGTGCCCCGCGGGCGGCCTCTGGGCAGCACCACGTTCACGGGTTGGTGCTTGTGTTCTGTTTTCAGGATCTGAAACACAGTGCAGACTCTGTATTAACGTTTGTGCCGAATATTGAAGAAGACAGACGCGCCTGTGTGTCGTTGCCCTCCCAGATGGAGCAGCGTTCACCTTTGCGTTTTTTAAGCAACTGATCCCCCGAGGTCCGGCCTGGGCCTTCCTCTGCGCCCTCCCGCCCCGTGTCTCTCCTTGTCTAGGGTGGGTGCCGGTGGGCCCACAGTCCCCTTTGCCCTTGTGCCTCCGGGGTGCTTTCTCTCTCTTTCTTCGTCCCCGCCCTCCCCTCTGGAATGTCTCTTCCTGTTCTGGATGCTGACCCTCCGTCCACGTGTGTTGTGAGCAGGTTCTGTCCCGCCTGCTGAACGGCTCACGTGCTCCCTTTTGATTGCCGTTTTTAGGGCTTGTCCTCTTTTCTTGTTGGAACAGCTTTATTGACATAGAACTCTCGGGCCACAGTTCACCCATTTCAAATGTACAACTCAGCACAACGCAGCGTATGCCCGGAGTTGTGCAGCCGTCACCGTAGTCAACTGGAGGACGTTTTTGTCACCCCTAAAAGAAACCCTGTACCCTTTAGCTGTCATCCCCCTGCCCCACCCCCTGCTAATCCACTTCCTGTCTCTGTAGGTTCGAGTATCCTGGACATCTTATGTAAACAGATGCGTACCGTGTGTGGCTTTTTGCGTCTGCCTTCCTTCCCTCAGCACACAGCCAGACCCCGGCGACACGGCGGGCTCGGCTCCAGGCCCCCACAACAAAGTGAATGTCGCCATAAAGCGAGTCACACGAATTGTTTGGTTTCCAAGTGCAGATAAAAGTTAGGTTTATGCTATGCTGTAGTCTAAGTGGGTGATAGCATTGTGGCTAAAGAAAAGTGCATACCCTAATTAAAAAATACCATATTGCTAAAAAACGCTAACCAGCACCTGAGCCTTCAGCACGTCCTCTTCTCTTTGCTGCTGGAGCGTCTGGTGAAAAACGCAATAAAGCGCAGTAAAGCGAGGAGCAAGAAAGGAAGTGCTTTATTGCAAAATAAAGCAAAAATACGCGTGAGCCTGTGTTTTCAAGGTTCGTCCGCATTGGGGCATGTCGGTGCCACGTCCTTTCAGTGTCCCGTTGTGCATTTATCTGTTCATCAACTGATGGACGTCTGGGTCGGCCCACCTTTGGGCTGTGGTGCACAGGGCTGCTGGAACACGCGTGTGCGAGTCTCGGCGTGCGGGTGTAGGGTTCTCTCGGATACACGCGCCTAGGAGTGGAATCGCTGGGACACATGGCGACACCATGTTTAACGCTTTGAGGAGCCACAAGACCGTTTCCCAAAGCAGCTGCCCTGTTTTGCGTTCCTACTGGCAGCGTGGGAGGGTTCCCATCTCGCACACCCTCGCCAGCACTTGTTGTCTTGCTGATTGTAGACAGCGTGTCCTATTTGTGCATCTTCTTTCTAGAAATGTTTGTTTAGATCCTGTGCGCGTTCTTTAATTGGATCGTCACTTTATTGTCCAATTGTAAGAGTTCTTTATATATTCTAGATTCAAGTCCCTTATCCAATACTTGGTGTGCAGACATTTTCTCCCATTCTCTGAGTTGTTTTTTCTTTTTTTCAATTATACGTACTCAGCACCTGAAAAACTGAGAATTGACCTGAGCTCTTTTTAACTTTTCTTTTGCTGAGGAAGACTGGACCTGAGCTAACATCTGTGCCAGTCTTCCTCTATTTTGTATGTGGGCTGCTGCAACAGCATGGCTTGTTGAGCGGTGTGTGGGTCTGTGCCCGGGATCTGAACCCACCAACACTGGGCCACCGAAGCAGAGTGTGCAAACTGAACTACTGCACCCCCAGGCTGACCCCTTTTTTCAGTTTTTGGTAGTCTTCCATGATGCCAGAAAGTTTTTGTTTGTTTGATAAAGTTCATTTTATCTATTTTTTCATTTGTTGCCCGTACTTTTGTTGTCACATCCAAGAAATCATTGCCAGATGCAAGGTCATGAAGATTTACTTTTGTTTTTTCCTGAGAGTTTCTAGTTTCGGCCTTTACGTCTAGGTCTTTGATCCATTTTGAGTTAGCTTTTGAATATAGTGATGCAGCGGTCAAACTCCATTTTTTCCGTCTAGAAATCCAGTTGTCTCAGCACCAAGGGTGAAGAGACCGTTCTTTCCCCATCCGGCGGCCCTGGCCCCCTTGTTGAAAATCAGTTCCCCGTGAATGTGAGGGTTTGGTACTGGATTCTGATTCTAGCCCTTGACCCGTCCTTGTGTCTTTATGCCAGTCCC
This sequence comes from Equus caballus, assembly GCF_041296265.1. NCBI lineage: Eukaryota > Metazoa > Chordata > Mammalia > Perissodactyla > Equidae > Equus > Equus caballus. The sequence goes on along the minus strand of NC_091715.1, from coordinate 126,372 downwards.
ACCCTGTCTTGATTACTGCTGCTTTGTAGTCAGTTTTGAAATGGGGACGTGTGAGTGCCCCAGCTTTGTTCCTTCTCAAGCTTGTTTTGGCTCTCCGTGGACCCTTGCAACTCCTTATGGATTTTAGGGTCAGCTTGTCAGTTTCTGCAGAGACGCCAGCTGGGGTTCTGCTGGGCCCGCGTTGACCCTGTAGATCGGTGTGGGGAGCATGGCCGTCGTACTACTGTCTTCTCATCCGTGTACACAGGACGTCTCCCACTTATTTAGGTCTTAGTTTCTTTCGAAAATGTGTTGTAGTTTTCAAGTATAAGTTTTGCACGTCTTCTGTTAAATTTGTTCTGAAGCATTTTATTCTTTTTGGTGCTATTATAACTGGAATGCGTCTCTAAATTTTATTTTCGGCTTGTTCATTGCAAGTGTATAAAAATGCAGTTAATTCCTGTGTACTGATCTTGTATCCTGCAGTCCTCTGAACTCATTTATTCGTTCTAATAGTTTTTTAGTGTATTTGTTAGGATTTTGTGTGTACGTGATCATGTCACCTGCGGCTAGAAATAGTTTCGCTTCTTCCTTCCCGGTGTGGATCTGTTATTTCCTCGTCCCGCCCGACTGCTCTGGGAAGAACCTGCAGCGTCGTGTGGTGTTGATGTCCGAGAGTGGAGATTCTTGATCCTGGCCTTGGGAAAAGCATCCAGTCCTTCACCGCTAAGCATGCTGTGAGCGTGGGTTTTCACAGATACCCTTCATCGGGTTGGGGACATTCCTTTCCATTCCTGGTTTGTTGAGCGTTTTTATCAAGAAAAGATGTTGGCTTGGTCGGATGCTTTTCCTGTGTCTGTTGAGAGGCCCGTGTGGTTTGGTTCTTTATTCTATGGATGAGGCGCGTTACGTGAGCTGGTTTTTCCAATGTTAAACCAACCTTGCGTTCTGGAGCAAATTCCACTTGGCCATCGTATGTGGTCCTTTTTCTGCGTGGCTGGATTTCACTGGCTGGTGTTCTGTGGATGGTTTTTGTGTCCGCATCCAGAAGAGATACTGGCTGGCAGTTTTCCTGTGATTCCTGTGTCTGGTTTTGGTATTAGGGTAACACTGGTCCAAGAGGAAGATCGGAAGTGTCCCCTTCTCTTCTGTTGGAGATCGCCTTTTTAAATTTTGTTTTATAAGTATGTAAAAACATACATGGTTCCAAGGTCAAAACTCACAAACCAGATATATTCTCATAAGTCCAGAGTCTACCCCTGTCTGTTCAACTGTGGTCTCTTCCTCCCCCATAAGTAACAGTTTTCATAACTTTGGCTTATCCTTTATGGTTTTATTTTTTTAATATGAGCAACTACATACAAATATACGTCTGTGTATGTACACACATATTTAATTTCTTCCATTTCTTGGATGAGAAGTAGCACCCTGTTCTACGCTTGGGTGTGTTCTCTCTGAACATTATGGGTGGCGATCACTCCCCATTGGCGAGGTGGTCCTCGCTTTGCATGTTAGTGTGGGAGCATAAAAGTGACCCCACGAGCTGAAACCAGTGTAGCTTTTCTACTTCTTTGGCGGCTTTTTCCGGGCACAGTTGCTGTGCGAGAAACAGTGGGTGTGTGCTGTGTACAGCTTGGTGAGCTCCAGTGGGCCCTGTCAACCCGTCAGCACAGTCAGCATGATGAGCGTCTCCACTGGCCCCTAAACTCTGCTCGATTCTCATCCTCCCGCTCCCAGCCCCAGGCTCCCTGTGGGCACTATTGATTAGAGATTTCTAGAATTGTACATAAACTAAATCATTCTGCAGATACTTTCATTCTTTCTATGGTGGTAAAATTCACATAAAGTTCCACCAGCATTCTAGCCGTTTTAAGATGTACAATTCAGGGGCCTTTATTTCATAGACCGTGTTGCACAACCATTACCACTGTCTGGTTCCAGAACATTGACATCCCCCTACAAGGGAATCCCGGGCTCTGTAGCAGTCACTCCCCATTCCCCACCCCCAGCCCCTGGCAACCATGCGTCCCCTTTCTGTCTGTGGATTGGGCTGTTGTGGACATTTCCTATCCATGGGATCACACAGTCTGTGTCCTTCTGTGTCTGGCTTCTCTCTCTGAGCATCATGTGCTCAAGGTCCATCCACGTTGTAGCCGTGTCAGGGCTTCACTCCTTTTCATAGGCAAGTAATATTCCACTGTACAGATGGACCACATTCTGTTTATCCGCTCCTCCATAGATGGATGTTTGTGTTGTTTCCACCTCTTGGTGATTGTAAATAAGCGTTTGAATCCCTGTTTTCAGTTGTTTTCTGTGTGTGTGTGTGTGTGTGTGTGTGTGTGTGTGTGTGTATGCACACACACCGAGGAGTAGAATTGCCGGGTTATATGGTGATTCTCTCTCGCACTTATCGAGGAACCACCCAGCTGATTCCCACAGCAGCTGCATCATGTTGCATTCCCTCCAGCCGTGTGCGAGGATTCCGGGGGCTCCACGTCCTCAGCACACCTGGTGACCCTCTTCAAGTTTAGCCTTCGTCTTGGTTCAGGCCGCTGTCACTATGCAGCACAGTCAGGGGCTTACAAACAACAGACACTCATTCCTCTCCGTTCTGGAGGCTGGACGTCCAAGATCAAGGTGCCAGCGGATCTGGTGTCTGGTGAGGACCTGTTTCCTGGTTCACAGGTGGCGTCTCCTCGCTGTGTCCTCACGTGGTGGACGGGGCGAGGGAGCTCTCTGGAGTCTCTGTTGTAAGGACACTGATCCCGTTCATGAGTGCTCCACCCTCATGACCCAACCACCTCCCGAAGCCCCACGTCCTCGTACTATCCCACTGGGGCTTAGGGCTTCCACATAAGACTCTGGGGGGACACAGACATTCAGGCCGTAGCAGCTTCTGACGGGTACGTAGAGAGCTCCTTGTTGTTTTAATTTGCGTTTTTCTAACGAGTGACAGTATAGCGCATCTTTCCACGTGCTCATTTGTCAGCGTGTATCTTCTTTGAGGACATGCCTGTTCAGATCATTTGCCCATTTTTAAAATGCGGTGTTTTCTTACTGTTGAGTTGTGTGTCCTTTTTCTGTATTCCACATTCAAGCCGTTTGTCTGACCTATGGGTCGCACGTGTGTCCCCCCAGTGTGTGGCTTGTGTTGTCATTCTCTTAACCGTGTCTTTAGAATTGCAACAGTTTTTAATTTTGATAACATCGAGTTTCCAGATTTTTTCCTGTGTCGTTCACGCATTTGTTGCCTGTAAGGAAATCTTGGCAAACGCAAGGCCACTGAGATTTTCTCCCGTGTGTTCTTCTAGGAGCTGCTACATTTACCTTTTCCTTCAATAATTTTGAGTTGGTCTTTCGCACGTGGTGTGAGGTGATTGTCAAGCTGCCTCTTTTGCAGACGCTGCTCTGTGGTTCCAGAACCACTTGTTGAAGAGCGTGTCCTCCCGGTGGCCTGCCTGCCCCTTGCCCCACGTCAGTTGACGGTACGCGTGTGAGTCCGTTTCCGGACTCCGCTGTCTCAGCGATGCGTGTGTCCGGCACCCCAGCAGGGGCTGTCTTCACACAGCAGCTTCATCATTGGCGCACATTCGGGAGGTCCTGGTCTTCCGTCCTCCTCCTCCTTTTCTGGGAGCGCCGTGACTCTTCCAGCTTCTCTGCATTCCCACGTGAGTTTTAGAGTCATCCCCGCGTCCGCAGAAAGAGCCGCTGGCTTTGGGCTGGGACGGCTCTGAGTGTGGATGAATTTGGGGGAACCACCATCGCGACAACATCAACTCTTCCCACTTAGGACACGGCATTTCCCTGCCTCTATCCGAGTCTTCCGTTTCTCTCCGTTCCATCCCGTGGTTTTCATTGTACACGTCGTGTTCATCTCTTATCAATGTGTGAGCACTCGGGCATCACCAAGCGTTTCCTATTTCTGATGACACCGTAAATAGCATTGTCTTACTTCAGTTTATGAGTGTTCCTCGCAAGTATATAGAACTACTACTGATGTTTACATGTTGCCTTCGTATCTTGTGACCTAACCTCACTCACGACGTAGATTTTCTCGGGTCGATGAAGAGAGTCTCGCAGACGCTCACGTCCTCTTCTAATAAAGGCAGGTCAGTGGTTCCGTTGCAGTCTGTCTGGTATTTCCCTTTCCTGCCTTGTCGCACGGGCGGGACCTGTGCTGCGGTGTCGATGGCACAGGCCTCGCCTCTCCCAGCCCCGGGAGCGTCGGGCTGCCTCCACGGGGTGGGGTGGGGCTGGCGTAGGCGTCTCCACCCGTCCCGGCAGCTCCGACTGCGTCTACCATGCTGGGCGCCCTTTGAACATCGCGACGGTGTGTTCCCGCTGGTCCAGCGCTTTTCCGCGTGTGCGCAGTGACTGACGAGCGAATGTTGACCCACCTGCCTCTGGATGAGTCCCTTGTCCGCCTTTCCTGTGCCTTTGGGTTCTGACTGCTCGTGCCTCCTTAGGGCTTCATACCTAGGTTCCGAACCAGGTGGCCTCTGGTTGTCTTTCCTGGGATTTCGGTGTCAGGATGATCTGGCCTCACAGAATGGATCCTTATTAATCTCGTTTCCAGAATCATTGGTTTACAATTGGCGCTATTTTTTTTACTTAAATGTCTGCGAGAATTCACAGTGAAGCCGTTTGGGATTGGAGTTTTTTCTCTCTGGGAAGGTTCTGAACTATAATTTCCTCTTTTTTTTTTTAACAGGTGGAGGTTGCTGGCATTTTCTTGCATGGCATTTGACTGCGTGTGTCTTTCTGAGTCTCTGTCCAGGTCGCCTGTGCTGAATTTGCTGGCACGCGCCGTTCGTAAGATTCCACATTTCAGGGCCTGTAGGGGTAGCTCTGTCTTGGGCACGTGTGTCTTCTCTTCTTATTCCAGTCACTTCGACCAGAAGTGTTTTAATCGTCTGCTCTTTCCCAAGAACTACCTTCTAGTTTTAGTGATTTTATGGAATTATTTTCTATCACCTTGATTTCAGATCTTTTCTTTGGTGTTTCCTCTCTTCTGCTTCTTTTATGGCTAATTTCTTCTCTTTCCAGCTTCTTAACGAGGCAGCGTTGGCCCTTCAGCCTTTCTTCGTTGCTAACGGAAGCGTTGTTAAAATTGCTGTAAACTTCCTTCTAAGCCGCGTACCCGACCCACGCATTCGTGGCTTGGTTTATTTTCATTTCATTCCTTGCTGGCTAGATTCAGATTTGCCTAGTAGTTTCTCTTTGCTCCATGAGGAGTTTAGAATTCCGTTGTTTTGATTTTCAAGTTTGCGGTTTCCTCAGACATCATTTTGTTATTGATTTCTACTTTGATTCTGGACTGGGCAGGGAAATACACTCATTTCTGTCCTTTTGAATATGCTCAGACTTGCCTGAGGGCGAGAGGTTGGTAGGTGTCCATGTGCACTTGAAGATTCATTGGGTCTTGAATGTCAGCTTGCTGTGTGGGTTAGGTAGTGTTATCACCACGTTGTGTTTCTGCAGATTTTCTGCTGGTTCCATCAGTGTTCGAGACTAGTTCTGAGATCACCACTGGTGACTACATTTCCTCCTTGCAACCTGTTGGTTCTGCTTCCTGAACACTGAGAACTCTGTCCTCCTCGTGCCCTGTGACCCTCTGGGAGAGTGTGGTGCTGAGGGACCTCTGTCCTCCTCGTGCCCTGTGACCCTCTGTGGACAGTGTGTGGGGCTCAGGGACCTCTGTCCTCCTCGTGCCCTGTGACCCTCTGTGGAGAGTGTGGTGCTGAGGGTCTCTGTCCTCCTCGTGCATTCCCCTTTGTCATCACAGCTCTGCCCTTGTGTTCTCTGGTCACCTCCGTCTTCAGTTCCCTACTTTTGGGTATCGGTCGACCCACACGGGAACAGTGCTGTAAACCACTGAGTAAATAACCTTCTGATGCACACTGAACAGGGACACTCTCCTTCCCTGCACTGAGTGCTCCTGTGACCTGAGTCTGGCTCCTCTCTAGCTGCCAGCTGTTGTCCTGCAGCTCAGTTCTGACCCTCTGCCTGCAGCCGCTGTCACATCCCTCGGTGATGGCCACGCCCATGCACTGCCCCGTTCATATGCCAGACCCACGTCCAGGTTTCCAGCTCTGCCCTGGCCCCACCTGCTGTAGATTCAGGGGTTCCCTCGCCCCCTCTCGGCTGCGGTCATTTGCTGTAACAGCTCACAGAACTCAGGGACACAGTTACTTTCATGTCCGGTGCATCATATAATAAAGCACACCTTTTAGGGTAGACTTGAGCAGACAGGTGCCAAAGCACGCAGGGCGAGTTCCCGTGCAGCCGCCTCTCTTCCCTCAGAAATGGGGTGTGCCGCCCTGCCGACATGTGGCCACGCTTGCTAACCCGCGAGCTCCCAGACCCCGTTGTTTTAATGGCGGCTTCACTCTGCAGGCAGGATGTCATTTCCCCAGTGTCCAGCCACTCCTTCCCCTGAGGAGGGTGTGGGCACAGAGCTCCCACCTTCTAGTCATGACATGGCCTTTCGGGTGACCAGCCCCGTCTGGGAGCCAGGAAGAGTCACCTCATTAGGACAAGACCCTCCCATCACCCAGGAAATGCCGAGGGGTTTAGGAGCTGGGTGTCAGGAACCAGCGGCAGGAACCAAATATTAGAAGAACGGATGCTCCTGGCACCCCTGTCTGTGAGAGGATTCAAAGCTTCACAAGCTCAGTGTCAGGAACCAGGGGCAGGGGCCACACGCATACAGTTCTTATTCACACACAGAAGAATGTTGATGAACCTCAGGTGCATTTTGCTGCTGGAGGAAGCCAGGCCCCAAAGGCCGCAGGTGGCCTGATTCCATTTACGTGAGCGTCTGGAAGAGCAACGCCATGGGGACTGAAGAGAGCACGGGGGCTGAGGGGGCCGTGCACGTGTAGCAGGTGTCCACTGGAGGGGCAGTGACGGCACGGCCCTCCCCTGACTGTGGGGCGGACGCGGGCTCTGGGGCCCGTCTGCACGGTGCAGAGTGCGTCTCCCTGTGTGCCTGTTAGAGAAAACCCCTTACCAAGTACAAGCGTGTTATGTGACGTGTTTTTCCTTCGTAGCGACAGTCTTACAGTATTTAAACAAAGTTCCCTTGTGTCTTTTACGTTTTGGAGTGCGTGTTTCCCATTCACTTCAGAATATGCACAGAGAGTCCCGGGAGGTAATTCAGGTCACCATCGAAGCTTTAGGACTGACCTTCCAGCGGCCTGTGGGACGGGTGGGCTTGGCCCTCCAGGCACACCACACCTTCCAGGAGCCGTTACTGGAGGGGCGCCCCTACCGGGAGGGGCACCAATGTGCACAAGCCGCTGGGGGTGGACGCCAGAGCCGTCCCCCCCAAGTCCTAATCTAGCGGGTTTTCACCCACCCACGTGCCACCCCCCGGCGTGAGACGCTGGGCATTCCTGGCAGCCAGGTCGGCCCCTCCATCACCAGCCCGTGCTCTGAGCGTCTCCTGGACATTCCCACGTCCGCTCTCCGGCCAGTGTGCCTCCGTGAGGTGCATGCACAGCTGCGCGCAGCCAGACTGTTCTTCCCATCGCTGCACCTCAGTCCACTGTCTGGCCTGAGCATCCTCCCAGCAGCCCCTTGTGCCCCCTTCATGCCAGCACCCCACAGCCATGAGTGTTCCAGTTTGTCCCTCCAGCCCGGCGCCCAGACAGCTGGTGTTTCCATCTGGGTCATTGTGAATAAAGGCCCTGCGAACATTCTCGTCGAGTCTGCTGGGCGTGAGCCACGTCACTGTTGTTTCCTCCTCAGAGGACAGCTCGGGCTGTGGGCGTGCGCAGGGCCCGTTCTCAGTAGGTCCTGTCAGACCATCCTTGCAGGCGCCCCAGTCCCCTCACCTGGCCACGGCCTCCCTGCCAGCGCCCAGGACATGCAGTCCTCCCAGCAGGAGCCCGTCTCACAGGCCTTTCTGTCGGCCCCTCTTTAAGCTTTGCATTGGCGTCTCCCTCCGAGCATCACCATCTCCCTCGGAGCGTCGGCAGTGGGCGCGTTCCCCACTCCCCGTCCCCGGGGGTCCTTTCCTCTGGAGCGCCCTCGACGGCTGTTGCTGTGCGGTGTTTGCCTTTGGCGTGTCGATCGGCACTTCCTTACGCTCCTGCATGTGAGTCCTGTCAGACGCGGGCGTCGCAGACATCGGTCCCCAGCCACGTCTGTGTTGTCCTCGTCTGGGCGGCGTCTTCCGAGGAACAGTGATGAGCGGTGGAGGGTGCCGCTGCCCGTCTTCTCCTTCGGGGTTGACGGGGTTTTGTGTCCTGCTTGAGGCATTTCTGCTGCTCCCGAATCAGGGAGATCTTCCCTTGCGTTTTCTTCCAGCAGGTTTACTGGTTTCCCATTCGCATTTGGGGCCGGGAGCCATCACGCCTTTGTGGTGCGCGGGGTGAAGCAGGGTGTCCCCTCCGCCTGCCGCGCCTGCCGCCCTCACTGAAGACGTGCGTTCCCCGCTGAGTGTGCGCAGCCTCTGTGCTGAGTAGCTGACCAAGCGTGGGGTCTGTCCCTCACCTCTGCTCCCTCCCCTTGTGCTCGTGGCTCCCGCCCTCGGACAGTCTGTTCTGATGCGACCGTACGGGACGTCTTCAGAGTCCGTGCGTTGCCACGAGCTTCAAAATCGGCTCATGTTTCCACAGAAACTCACCCTGCTGGATCGTGATCGCGTTGCGTGAATGTGTTTGTCATTGGGGAACAACCGACATTTCAACAACGCGCAGTCCTCCTATCCAGGAACACGGGATGTGCCTCCATCTCGAGGGTCTTAATTTCTCCCAGCAGCGTTGCTCTGGAGAGATCGCACGTGTTTTTCGTGAGATTTATTTACAGGTTGATTTTTTTTTTAAATGCTTTTGATAGATGGCGCCATTAAAAATTTCAGTTTCTAACGTTTTGTTGGTAGGATATTGAAATACAGTTACTTTCTGCATATTGTGCCTGGATCCAGCAACTTTGCAAAAGTCACTTGTGGAGTCTAGTATTTTCTGATCTTGCAGATTTTCTGCACGCTGTCCCATGTTTGTGAATCACGTCCGTTTTTGCCTCTTCCTTTCCGGCCTCTGTGTCTGTGACTCGTCTCTGCCCTGCTGACCTGGCTGGGTCCCCTGGCTCCCCCGTCCCAGCTCCGGGGTGGGCGGGGGCCTTCACATGTCGCCCTTGCTCTGATGCGAGCTGTGGGGTTTCCGTGACACCTTCCCTTAGAAGAAGGGGTTCCCGTCTGTCCTTAGTGTCCTGTCTGTTGTCTGATGATGACCTTTCATTGTTGGGTTCAATTTGCTAACGTGGATTTTGTGCAGGACTTCAGCATCTGTGTCCATGAGAGACGACCGGCCTGCAGTCGCCCTTGTGTCCTTGACAGGTTTCCGTATCCAGGACGTGCTGGCCTCAGAGCAAGACCTGGGAAACGTCCCTTTTTTATTCTTGCCAGACTTTGTATACGATCAGCAGGATTTCTTCCCTAACGTCCGGAAGAATTCACTGGCAAAGCCTTCTGGGTCTGAATTGGTGGGAAGTTTTAAGTTACGGGTTCACTTTCTGCAAGAAGTGTAGGCGAGAGCGTTAGTCAGGTCTGTTGTCCATTCCCCCTAAGCTGCCGTGTTTATTGGCATAAAGTTATTCCAGTGTCCACTCCCCGTCTTTTCAGTGCTGTGGATGGCGGTGGCCGCTGGCACTGCTAACTTCTGTTTTCTTTCTTTGGTTCTTGAGGAATTTTGCAAAGTGGTAACTAACCGTTGAAAATCTTTTCAAAAAGAACTGACTTTTGGTTTTGTTGATCTTCTCTACTGGCTGTTTGTTTGTTTTTCTTTCACCTCTGCCCTTTATGGTTTTTCTTCCTTCTTTTCCTTTTTTGAGACAGAAGCTTAGATCGATGGTTTCCAGCCGCCTTTCCCGGTACACGTGTTTAAAGTCACTGCTGCCTTCCAAAGTTTGATGTGTAACATTTTCATTACTGTCGTTTGAAGATATTTTCTGATTTATAGTTTATCAATGAGATGACCTCATTCACAAGCTATTGTCACCGTCTTTTGTCTCGCTCGTGGGACGGGAAGCAGGCTGCTTGATTCCCGGGGTTTGGGCCTTGCTGGCTGCTGCAGCTGGGACGGCGCGTGTGCTCTGAGGAGGTGGTGGGGACCCCGGGGAGGGGGTGGGGGCCCCGCTCCGGAACCAGTTTCCGTCGCCGCCAGCGGAGGCATGAGCGCACCTTTGGGTTTGGCAGGAACGCGGCGCCCCCTCACGGTGCCAGCCGGGTTCAGTGGGGCCGTCTTCGCGGTGGGGTCCCTGGGCCGCGTCTGGGGCGGGTCGGGGGGCGAGGCGCTGACCCCTGTGCCCTCCCCAGGCCTGCGGCTGCCCGCTCTACTGGAAGGGGCCGCTCTTCTGCGGGGCCGGCGGTGAGCGCACGGGCGCCGTGTCCGTCCACAAGTTTGTGGCCATGTGGAGAAAGTGAGTCCTGGGGGCCGGGGCGGGGGCGCGGGGGGGCGGACACCAGCGTGGGGCGCCTCCCTCAGCGCGCAACCCCCGCACGCCCGGAGGCCGCTGGACGCCCTTGTGTTGCAGGGTCCTGCAGACCTGCCACGACGCCGCTGCCAGGTTCCTGCACCTGCTCGCCAGCCCCGGCTGCCCCTACCTCGTGCAGGACGACTTCGTGCCCTTCCTGCAGGTACGCCCGCACCGCCGCCCGCACACGGGCCACACAGCGCCACCCGCGCACCCCTCACTCCCTCACAGGCACATCCACACCACACACCCTCGCCCTCACAGGTGTGGCCCTGTGTCTACACTGCACACAGGTTGGGAGTCTGGCTCCCTTCCCTCAGGGTGCTTACTCCTCCCACAAAGCTGGGTCACGGACCACGGCTGCAGTGCAGTGCGCGTGGGGGACAGTGCAGACCTTCCCCTGGCCGTGACCTGAGCCCGCGGAGTCATGCAGACGAGGCAGCAGGGCCCCGGGCGTCTCCGTGAAGCACGTCACAGTGTTGAGAACGTTCGGCTCCCTGTGCTGCGCTAGTTCCCTTTAGGACCGTTTAGTGCTGCTTCTGCAGACGGGGCGACTAGAGCGGAGTCAGCTCCGTGTCCCCAGGAATGTTCTGAGCGACTGAAGGACCAGAACCATTTGGGTCAACATGGTTTACAGCTTCATATGCTTGTAGTTCTTCGTAAACTGGGATACTTCACGGGGACTCACATGTCGGTGCTTGTGTACCTGTGTCGAGTGACACTGGATGGTGAGAGGGACCCCGAAGGCTTTGTCCAGACGGTCCTGTGCTCTCTTGGCTCGTGGACCCGCTGATTCAGATCATCGTGCATCTGACGGGACTTTGTGCGAGCTGCTGTGCGGCCGGGTGTTGCTGAGCAGCGGCCTCTCGCTGCAGGAGCCCCTGTGGGTTATGACACAGACATGTGTTGCGCTCTGGGGGCGACAGTGGGTCCCAGAGCGGTGTCTTGTCCCCGTGTGCAGGACGTGGTGAACACGCACCCCGGCTTAGCCTTCCTGAAGGAGGCCTCGGAGTTCCACTCCCGCTACATCACCACCGTGAGTACCCAGCCCCCGCTGGCGCCTGGGCCCATCCCCGCTGGGAGCGCGTGGAGACCCAGCTTCCCGGGCGCTGTGGCCCTTCCGGTCCTGTCTTCCTCGCCCGTGCACACGATGTCAGTAGTTGTTGCTCCGTGGGAGGTGGGGCCTCATTCCCAGGCAGGAGGCACCGCGCTGTCTCATGTGTCCACACTCAGACTCCAGCCGAGTCAGGTGCCGGGGAGGGGACATTCCAAAGATGCGTGTGTTGCGTTCACACTCCCCGGGCAGGAACAGTTGGCCTTGGGCCGCTCCCCTGAGGATGTCTTAGCTTCAGGGGAGGAGATGCGCCCTTTCCTGGAAGCAACGCATGCCAGCGCCGGCCCCCCTGGGATCCGTGGATGCTCGGGCCCAGCCCTGCCCCCCACCCCTGCCCATCACAGAACCGCCTGTGGAGCCAGGTCTCCCGCCCACTCTCCTCCCCGGGTCAGCCTCCGCCCCAGCTCCAGACCAAGGGGCACAGCTGGGGCCCCCCACAGTCTGCCCTGTGCACCCGGCTGGGAGCCCTTGTCTGTCCCTAACACACAGAGTGCATGTGTGCGGAGCTGCGGGTGTGCCCGCGTGTGCCACAGCCACCTGTCAGTGCTCCACGTCACCCCACAGGGGTCCTTAGGGAGGAACGACGATGGCAATTGTGTTTCATACCCAGAACATCGAGTGCTGAATGTAAACGAGGCCTCGTGGGGGTGCTCCTCACACACACTGTCCTCACTGCACAGGGGCAGGTGAGGGGACGTCCCAGGTGAGGACAGGTGAGGGGAGGTCCCAGGACGAGGACAGGTGAGGGGCCGTCCCTGAGTGGAGCAGGGCTGAGCCTGGCGCACGGTGGGCCTCCCTGTTCAGGTCACCGTCGCTGTGCAGCCTGAAGTCACTGTCATCCTGCAGTGGTGAGCTCAGTGTGAAAGTGTCAGAGCCAGCTTTTCCTCCAGGCCCCACGGTGGTGTGGACTTCCAGGGGCTCCCGTCCACGGCCCCGCCCGGCTCAGGCATCCAGCTCACGCGCGGGCCCAGCCGAGGGTGCCCGATGCAGACGACTCCCAGTGGGCAGCCGGCAGCCCCTGCCAGTCCTCTGGGGCCCCCTGCCCCAGGACGCTGGATCTCGTCCTGACCCAACCGTCTGACACGTGCACGGCGGGCGCCCTCTGCTGGTGACATGGGGTCCTGCAGCCCAGGGGGGCCGAGTCCCTCCTGAGGTCAGACAGAAGCTCACAAGCAGGACCAGGAGGGGTCACGTGTGGGTCATGTCTGAGGAGCTGCGGCCCCCAGCGTGGTGGCGCTCAGCTGACAGCCCCCCTCCACAGGTCATCCAAAGGATCTTCTACACGGTCAACAGGTCCTGGTCAGGGAGGATCACCTGCGCGGAGCTCCGGAGGAGCACGTTCCTGCAGGTGGGCGGCCCGCTGGGGCAGGAGCTCTTCACTTTCACCCACCCATCCAGTTACCACCCACCCACCCACTCATCACCCTCCATCCATCTACCCATTTACCACCTACTCACCCATCTACTCATTTACTCTCCGCCATCCAGCCATCCACCACCCATCCATTTACCATCCACTCACCCATCCATACGTCTACCATCTATCCATCCATCCAATATCCATCCAGCCACCCACCCACCCACCCATCCATCCATCTAGGCATGGGGGGGACGCTGACCTGCCCACGTCCAGAGGCCCTGGCTGTGAGGGCGTTTGTGCTCACCGGCTGCTCTGCGTTGCTGCGGGCAGTCAGGCTGAGTTTCAGGCGAAGCCCTGACGTGGGTGCCATGCTTCCAGCCCTCGAGCCAGCCTCAGCCCCCCTCGCAATGGGAGGCTCCTGTAGGGTGTCCCCACCCCCTGTAGGAGGCCCATCTCCTGTGGACACTGCCCTCAGCGTCTTGCAGGGTCTTTTCCGCTTTGTTCTGGCAGAACGTGGCACTCCTGGAAGAGGAAGCCGACATCAACCAGCTGACGGAGTATTTCTCCTACGAACACTTCTACGTCATTTACTGCAAGTTCTGGGAGCTGGACACGGACCACGACCTTCTCATCGACTCGCAGGACCTGGCCCGGCACAACGACCACGGTGAGGACGCGGCCTGTGGGGGCCCACGTGCTGGCACCCTGCCGTCCCCGGTGTCATCGGCCACGGCCGCCGCCCTGGGCCTCGTGGCCTGATCCGTCTCCCCCCTCACCTGCTCCCAGCAAGAGCGGCCTTTCACTGCACAACGACACACACGGTCTATGGGACACACAGCTCCCTGCAGCGTGACACACGTGGGACACTGGGAAATAGGGACACGCGGGACTCCTGGGTCCTGCAGCTGCGCAGGGTCTGGGAGCCCATCGTCCCTTTCGATCTAATTGTTTTCCTAAGAAACCACATTCGTGAGGGTGTCTGAATTCTCCGGCATCTGTTTTGTCTGTGGTCAAAGGAGGCAGGAGGGTCCCCTGGATGCCATCCGCCCTGCTCACTGGTGTCTCTGGGGCTGGCCTTGGGACGGCCTCCATCCTGCCAACACTCGTCCGTGGGCATCTGAGTGGGCATCGGGTCCCTCTCAGTTCCAGTCCTAACTTGACCTCCGTGCTGTAAATTCGGCAGGAGTGGGGTCCAGGGTGGGCTCGTGGTGACCGAGCACTTTCCAGGTTGGCAGTGGCCTCCTGTTGGTCCATTGAGTCCTTCCATGTGCCACGTTCAAAACCTAAAAGGGGTTCCTGCATGAGCAGCAGCAGGCAGCGTCCCTATGTCATGTAAAGGAACAGGCAGAGGAGGTCGGAGCTGACCCTGTGCCATGGAGCCCGCGGAAACGGGTTCCACTGATGTCTCATGTCTTCCCATCACTGGGTTTGAGGGTCTGAGTGTTCTTTGGTGTGGACGTGACTGGGGGCCTCAAACCCCAGACATTCGCTCTTCCTCATCCTGGAGCCCAGAGTCTGAGGTCAAGGGTCGCAGGGCCGCGCTCACTCCGGAGGCTCCAGGGGAGGGTCCCTCCTGCCTCTTCCAGTGTCTGGGGCTCCAGGGTCCCCGGGCTGGTGGCCGCCTCCCTCCCGTCTCTGCCTCCGTCCTCACGGGGCTGCTCCTCTGCGTCGGCGTCTCCTCTTCTGTCTCTGAGGAGGACGCTGTCCTTGGATTCAGGGCTGCCTCCTCCAGGAAGCCCACCTCTCCATCCTTGATTCAGGGCCGCCCCCTCCAGGAAGCCCTCCTCTCCATCCTTGATTTAGGGCCGCCTCCTCCAGGAAGCCCTCCTCTCCAGCCTTGATTCAGGGCCGCCTCCTCCAGGAAGCCCTCCTCTCCAGCCTTGATTCAGGGCTGCCTCCTCCAGGAAGCCCTCCTCTCCATCCTTGATTCAGGGCCGCCTCCTCCAGGAAGCCCTCCTCTCCATCCTTCCCTTCATCACAGCTGCAAAGACCCTGCTTCCAAATAAGGCCCCATTCGCAGGTTCCCGGGGTCAGGATGTGGACATATGTTTTTGGGAGACACAATTCATCATTTCCCATCAGGGGTGACGTCCATTGAGGCAGAAAGAATTGGGGGATGGGGCAGACTTTGTCTTCATTTCCCCGTCTTGGGGGCATTAGTGCTTGTTTGGTACAAGGTGAACTGTGTCCCCCAAATTCACGTGTTGGAGTCCTGACCCCAGGACCTCAGGATGGGGCTGTGTGTGGAGACGGGTCTTTAAGGAGGGGATGGAGGTGAAATGAGGTCATGAGGGCGGGTCCTGATGCAGTAGGACTGGGATCCTGATGAGAAGAGGAGATGAGGACGCAGACACGCACAGACGGACGACCACGTGAGGACACGGGGGGAAGACACGTCCACACGCCAAGGAGAGAGGCCTCAGGAGGGACCAGCCCTGCCTGCACCTGGATCTCAGACGTCCAGCCTCCAGAAAAGAGAGAAACGTCTACTGTTTGACCCCTCTGGGGTCCTTTGTTACGGCCGCTCGAGCAAAGTCATACCGTGCTTTTCACTTTCACTTCTTAGTCAAGTTTTAGTTGAAAAGCACTTGTCTTTCATCACGATCAGGGGGAGAGCGAATAGACGTGTTCTGCTCTTTCCCGTCCCCCCGTCCTGGAGCCCTGGGTAGCTTTTCCCTCCTGTGGCCTTGACTTGGGCTCAGGCCACCAAGACTGGAACGCACTACCCTGTGCCCGGGGCGGGGCCCGTGCGGGAGATCGGCCCCGAGGCTCCCGTGCCTCCCCGGCTCGAGGAGGGTGGTGCCCGCTGTGGGGTGGCTGACGCCCGGCTCTCCCTTTGCAGCCATATCCACCAAGATGATCGAGAGGATCTTCTCAGGAGCCGTGACGAGGTACGTCACGTCCGTCCCTGCTCGGTTTGTCTTCTGCTGACTTGGGCCACTTTTCCGAGTGCGAGTCCGGTTCTCCCTCATTCGCTCTCATCCGAGCTCGTCCTGTCCTGAAAAATGCCATTGTCACGTGAGGGCACACGTAAGGGGGCACAGGCCTGTCAGTGGTCCGTGTCGGGTCCTGGAGTCGGGGCGTCTGAGGCCATGAGGCGGTGACCAAGGACGTAGCAGCCGCCCCGGCCCCTCCTGGGTCCCAGGGGGCGTCCTCGGCCGTCACGTGATCACGGAGGCCCCTCCCGGCGAGGAACTGAGGCTAGGGCTGGGCCAAGCGCAGGGCTCGGCTCACCAGTGGGGGGTGGACAGGGACATCCCGCTCCTGCTGCTGCCCCCTGACACGGTCTTTGTCTCTCAATCGGCCCGGACCCAGGGGCAGAAAGGTACAGAAGGAGGGGAAGCTCAGCTACGCCGACTTTGTCTGGTTCCTGATCTCTGAGGAAGACAAGAAAACCCCGACCAGGTGGGTGCTGGGCAGCGGTGCTGTGCTCCGCCTCGGGGAGCGCTCGGCAGCCACTGGTCCTCCCTGAGCGAGGGCACCTCCTACGGTCCATGTGGGCGAGCTCAGTCCCGGGCAGGGTCCGCGCCGGGCAAGGTCGTCCTGCTGGGGTCTGTCCCAGGCGGCCAGGCTGACCGAGGCCCCCCTGCCCCACGGCGACCGCAGCATCGAGTACTGGTTCCGCTGCATGGACCTGGATGGGGACGGGGCGCTGTCCATGTTCGAGCTGGAGTACTTCTACGAGGAGCAGTGCCGCAGGCTGGACAGCATGGCCATCGAGGCCCTGCCCTTCGAGGACTGCCTCTGCCAGATGCTGGACCTGGTGAAGCCCCAGAGCGAAGGTAAAGCCCATGAGGGGGGGACGCCCGCTGCGAGGGATGGACAGCCCAGTGTGAGGGGGATGTCCCCCGTGTGAGGGGGCGCCCCAGTGTGAAATGGGACAACTGTGAGATGTGACGTCCCTGTGTGAGGGGGACGCCCCGTGTGAGATGAGATGAGACGACTCCTGTGAGAAGTGGCATCCTGTGTGAGGTGGCATCCCAGTGTGAGGGGACGCCCCGTGTGAAATGAAACAACTGTGAGAAGTGACGTCCCCGTGTGAGATGAGACAACTGACAGACATGACGTCCCCGTGTGAGAGGCT
This sequence comes from Equus caballus, assembly GCF_041296265.1. NCBI lineage: Eukaryota > Metazoa > Chordata > Mammalia > Perissodactyla > Equidae > Equus > Equus caballus. The sequence continues at coordinate 109,356 of NC_091715.1, read as the reverse complement.
GCCCCAGTGTGAGATGTGACAGCCCTTATGGGACGCGATGTCTCTGCGTGAGGTGCCGCTCACTTGGAATGGCCATCCCCACGGTGAGTTGGGGACAAGGGTGAGCAGGGCCTTGGGGACAGCCGGTACCGACCACGTGCCACTGGAGACAGTGTCCAGGGCAGGGCGGGTGTGTCCTCCTGTGTGACATCAGCACCCTCGTCCAGTCGCCGGTCGCTAAGTGTGGACAGAATGCCGGGCATGTCTGGCCTCTCCCCTCATCCCCCTCAGTTTTTGAGGACCCCCTCAGCCCTCACCTGTGAGAGGGGCCCTGTTCTGTGGGGTGAGCGTCCGTATCCCCCAGGGTCAGGAAGGTGAGTGTCCCCACGCCCACGTCCCTCTGCCCGTGCTCTGTGACTTGTCACTTTGGGGAGACCTAGCCCAGCACCCGTGCTGTGGGGCGGTGCCGAGGGTCACCTGCCCCTTCTGTCCCCTGGTCCCCAGCCAGCTCGAGCCCCGGGCCTGTGCCCTCCCTGCTCCCGGGGCCGGGACCCCTGGGGGCGTGTGTGGTCCACCGGGGAGCCAGGGGACCCAGCAGAGCCCCCCAACCCTCCTCACCTGAGAAGGCTGCGTCTAAGGGGAGGCCCACAGCGGGACCCAGGACAGCTTCCGAGGTCACAGGGACGCCTCACCTACGGCTGTGTTTCCAGGGCTTGGGGTCCTGGCTCAGGGATTGTGACTGAGAATCGTCCTGGGGCCGCGGCGGCTCAGTGACGGGTGCGCGGCGCCCCCTGGCGGCCAGAGTTTCCAGCCTTGCTTGTGCTCTGCAGCCACCGCGCCCCCCAATCCCGTCCAGGCCTCCACCCACGCCCGGCCCCCCCTCCTCTGTCCGCTGCTCACAGGCGTCAAGCTGTGTCAGGAAACGTGGTGTCGCGCTGTGTTTCAAGGTGTTTTCACGCGCACACACACAGGCCTGCGACGGCGCGCCCAGGGGTGATTCCCTGTTCAAACGCTTCGTCTCCCCGCAGGGAAAATCACCCTCCACGACCTCAAGAAGTGCAAGCTCGCCAACGTCTTCTTCGACACGTTCTTCAACATCGAGAAGTACCTCGACCACGAGCAGAAAGAGCAGGTCTCCCTGCTCCGGGTGAGCGGGGCGGGCAGCACGGGGGCGGGAGGGCCGGCCTCCAGCCGCGTCCTCGCCGAGTGACACGCGCGTGTCCTCCAGGAGAGCGAGAGCGAAGGCCCCGAGCTCTCAGACTGGGAGAAGTACGCTGCCGAGGAGTACGACATCCTGGTGGCCGAGGAGGCCGCGGGGGAGCCGTGGGAGGACGGGTGAGTGTGGGGACGCGGGGCCCAGGGATGGCCGGTGGGCAGCGGGCGCCTCCTTCCTGTGTCCAGTGGACTCAAAGCCCCTCGGAAAGGGCCCAGGCCACAGACAGCTGCCCCGCTTCCCGGGGGCGCCTGTGACACTCGGGTGACGAGTGTGTGGGATGCGAGAAAGGGCCGCGAAGACGGTGCTGGGCGTCCTGAGCGCACGAGGCGACTCTCAGGCTCTTAGAGGAACCTCACGTCCGCCCGAAGCCACAGCCCGAGCCTTCGCATCTGTGCCGGGTGGACACGCGGCGGCCCGTGGCCTGTTACCCGCACACGCGGCCCCACAGGAGGCCTGGAGGCCCACCGGGCTTCCCTCGGGGTCGTGGGCCATGGAGCGCAGCGTGCAGGGCCTCAGTCCTGAGTCCAGGCCCCGGGGCGGCAGCGCAGCCGGGCCTGGTTTGTGTTCTGCTGCTGCTGCGTCTGCACCTTCCCCGAGCGCCGGCCTGCAGGGCCCGAGCAGGTGGTGCCAGGACGGGGTGCGGGGGTCCCCAGGGCTGGCGGCCCAGAGCCGGCCGTCTCCTCGACCCCCTGTGCAGACCCTGCACCCCCACGGGCCCAGGCCCCTCTGCTCCCACGCACTCTGGCCCGACCCTCGGTCTCCACCGGGAGCCCGGGCAGTTTTCCTCCTGAGTCGCTCCCTGTCCCCAGCACCGCGGAGGGCCTGGCGGTGTCCCGGACGGTGGGGCGGGGACCCAGCAAGGGGCTCGGGGGGCCACAGACACCAGAGGGCCAGGATCCTGGACGTTGGGAACGGGGCCCGAGGGCCCTCATGGAGTCACTCCCCCTGGGGACGTGGTTGTGGTTTGGTTTCTGCGTGTCAGGCCGACGACGGGGCAGACCGGCATCTGGCGCATTTCCGTCTCCCCCCGCGGCTGGCGTGGGCCCGACAGGCGGGCAGGGTCAGGCTCTGCCCTGAGGGGCTCAACCAGACGCACACGCGTGTTCCCATCGCCCACGCCCCCTCAGGCCTGCTCGGTGCCAGGGTCAGGCGTGTTCCCACGTGTGCTTGGAGCCACCACCCGCCTCAGGGGGCGGCGTCCCAGGGGTGACAGCCGCGCTGCTGGCTCGGGGGTCCTCAGACCCCACGCCCCGCCCGGGGGTTTCAACACGGGCAGGAGGGTGAGCACGTCCTTCACGCTGAGTGACCCCCGGCCCGTGGCCCCCGTGCTGGTCCAGTTTCCCCTTTTCCAGACCCGGGAGGCCGCCTCCTCTCGGCCTGGCCTTCACCCGGCATTTCAGACCCACGCGTGTCGCTGGGCCGTCAGCAGTCTGTTTCACGAGTGCTGAGCGCTGTTCACGGTTCAGGTGACCGCGCTGTCCTGAGCCACCGGGCGATGGCCGTCTGGGTGGTTCCCATCGCGTCCAGTTCTAGGAAAATGAGCGCAAAGCCACCGTACAACGCTCTCCCGCGGGCCTCCCCGTGTGTGTGTCAGTTTTCATTCTCTTGGCTCGATACGTGGTCGTGGGAGGTTCCGGGTCGCGGGGCGGATGCACGTTGACCTGGACGGGAAGCCGTCCCGCTGCGTCCACACCCGCGATGGGCAGGGTCCCCCGTCCCACGTCCTCGCCCAGGCCGGGGCGGTTGGCGCGTCTTGTTGGTGTCGCAACGTGGTTTGAATTGTTCACGTCCTCGTGGGCCCTCCCTCCACGCCTTTGTTGATGAAGTCCTGTATGCCTTGCTCCTCCGTTTGGGATTATTGTCTCATTATCGAGTCTTCAGGGTTCTTTACGGCTTCTGGATACAGCTCCTTTCTCAGGTACGTGGTTTGTCCCAGTTCTTGGCGTCTGCTCATTCTGCGGACCTGGTGTCTCAGGAGACGTCTGTGCGCTGCAGCCTCAGGGGGGTCGAGTCCCGGAGCGCGAGGCCTCCAGCTCCAGCTTCGTCTGGTGCAGAGTTTCCGGTCACTCGAGTCTGCCCGCCTTCCTGTGCGCTGTCGGGTCAGCCTGTGGCGTCGCACGGACGGTCCCGCGGGGACGTTGATGGACGGCGCTGGGTCTCTGGACGGTGACAGTCGACACCGTGACCCCCGTCTGTTTGTCCCCTGGTCTGTGTTGCTTGTCGCTCTTCCTGCAACGTCAGGACGATGCTGGACGGACGTGAGGGCAGCGTCCTCACCTCGTCCCCGGGGCGAGGTCCTCCTTCCCCAGGAAGCGTGACGTGGGCTGTGGGGTGTGGGGAGCGCGTCCCTGGTCAGCGGGAGGAAGCTCCCGTCCCCTCAGGTTGCTGAGGCTCCGCGTTGCGTCAGACGCTGCCGCTCCAAGGCCGTCTCTGCCGTGGCCTGGGGATCGGGCGCCGTGAGACACCCTCGGTGGTCGAGCCAGCCTGGCCTTCCCGAGACAAACCCGCGTGGTCCCGATAGGCTCCCCGCCCGTATGTTCCTGGCCTCCGTCTGCAAAGGCTACTTGTGGTGTCTGGTGACACGAGTCTTGTTTTGGGTTTGAGGTGACGCCGGCCTCGGAGAACGGTGGGCCCTGGGCCGCCGCACCCGGCCCCTCGCGTGTCCTCACGGAGCCCTCCTTGCAGGTACGAAGCCGAGCTCAGCCCCGTGGACCAGAAGCTGTGCGCCCTGCGGTCTCCACTGGCCCAGAGGCCCTTCTTCGAGGCGCCGTCCGCGCTGGGCGCCGTCGAGCTGTACGAGTACGAGTGTGGGGACGCCCACCTGCAGCCCTCGTGACCCGCGCCCCCCGGGCACCGTCCGTGGCGGCCTGCTGCACGCAGCGGCTTTCGTGTGGAGAGACAACAGGGCCGTTTGGCTGCTGAGCCGTCTTCCACAGGTGAAGTGCGTTTGTACGGAACGGCGAATCCTTATTTATTCGACACAGAAGCTGCTCAGACACGGACCCTGGAGCGCATGGCCCCACCCGTCCAGGAGGACGCACCGCCCAGGACCCCCTGGCCGGGCCCGGCGGGGACAAGCGCTCTCGGGCCTCCGTGGGAATCGGACGGCCCCTCTCCAGCTGCAGAGACCCAGCATTCGACACGTACCGCGGGCCTGGCCGGTGGTGCATCCCGCAGGGGAACCCGTTTCCGCTCCGAAAGGACCTGCCTCAGGGCCGCGTGGCACGCGTGGACTTCCGGGCGCCGGGCGGCCGTGCGCGCTTCTTCTCCAGGAGCCAGCGCGTTCCAGGAGCCCGGCGCCGCGGCAGCCCCGGAACCTTCCATCCACACGAGCGGCCCAGCACAGCCCTCCCCGCGGGGTGCGGGAGGGAGCGCCCACTCGGGTTTGTTGATCGTTTTCCTGTTGTAAATGTACAAAATGTGTAAAGTTAACTCTTATTTGCAGTGCAGAGCGGTTTAAAAATGTTTTATGAGGTCACGTTTGTATTTTGAAATAAAGAATTTAAAGATTTTCAGCCACAGCCTCAGCTCGCCCAGCCCGCGACACCACGTTCACAGGGCACGGTGACGCCACTGGGGACAGACGGCAGCACCACCAAGGGAGACACGGCTACACTACCAGGTAGGGACAACCCGCGGGCTCAGGTGTGGGTCAGGGGCCTGAGAACTCCCAGCAGCCTGACCCTCCTCTGACCTCCTGGTGACCCCGACCCCACCCCAGGGGTGGTTCCTCCCTAGTCGGCCCCCAGAGTCCTGGGAAAGGACACGACCCCACAGCATAGACACTCCGCCCGAGGCCGCAACCCGGCCCACCGTGTGCAGAGAGACCCCGTGGAACTCAGCCTCGTGTGGGGGGCAGGGCTGTTCCGGGGCCGCGACCTTGAGCCCCCAGCCACGGCCACGCAGGGACGTGCAGACCGGTTCTCATGGGTCCGTGCTCGTCTGCACACAACAGAGAGGGGAATCCGCCCCTGCAGACAGAAAAAGAGACACCCCCCCACACACCCCCGCCACCCCGACGTCCGGTCTCCCCATCTGCTCTCAGGTTGGCCTCAAGGGGTTGTCCCCTCTGGCGTTCGGGTGGGCGCTGGCCGTGGTTTGGCACCAACATGAGATCCAGAGGGCGCGAGCGGCCCCACCCCAGGTGTCCGTGGGCAGGGCTGCCAACGAGTGGGCCTCCAGGGACAACCCCACGGGCCTCCTCCCCTGGGCTGCAGCCTCGGCCCCTCCCACCACCACCCCAGTCAGGCGCAGCCCGTCTAAAGCGTCCAGGCGCTGACCAGGCCGCAGGCGAGTCCCTCCTGCCCCCCCAGCTGGGCCCACGGCGCTGGACACGACACAACGCTCGGCAACAGGGCCCTGGGCCGTGAGAGGAGGAGCCGGTGGCCCACACGGAGCAGGACCATGCGGGGTGAGGGAGGTGGCACCACACTCTGCAGAGAGGAGCAGAGTGGTTCCGGAACCTTCCTCCCAGCTGAGCCGAGGGCAGCGGGCAGCCGGAGCCCCGCGAGGAAGCCGTGGGCAGGCAGGCATCTGGGCAGGTGGGCAACCCGAGGGTCGACGGTCCTGTGGCCCTGCCCTGTGCACGGGGTGCTGGCTCCACAGGAGCAGACGGCAGGGTCACCGTCATGCACCTCACAGCCCGGAGGCCCCGAGCGCCCAGGTCACCCGCACTCAGAGGCCGCGGCCCAGGACCACCAGCCGTGGACGCAGAACGTGGCCACGAAGGAGGAACTCAACCTGAGTCCCACCCTGCAGTCAGACACCCCCTGGGGACAGAAGGGACAGCGCTCAGGACCCAGTGGATGGGCGCAGGGACAGACGGACACACGGGACGGCCTGGCACCCTCCAGGGCGCTTCCCAGTCAATTCAGGAGGGACCTGGGAATTCTTGGGGAGCAGCAAATGTCGAGGAGCCAGACGGGGGCCCACACCTGCCACGGCCTCTGGGGGCTTGAGGACACAGGTGCGAAGGGCCGGGGGCAACACTGACCCCGCGGGACCTTCCACACGCCTGACCCCAAGTCCCTGGGTCGGTGTGCTGACCACCCAGGTGTCCGCACGGGGGTGTCCTTCCAGGAGTGTCTGCACCTCCCCAAGGGCCACCCCAGACCCACAGCTCTCACCCAGGCCCAGCCGGCAGCCCCAGCCCAGCCCAGGCATGGCGGGGGACGGGGTCAGCCAGGCAGAGCCAGGAGAGCCAGCGAGGACCCCAGGGCCCCCCGAAAACCAGTGTCCTGAGCCACAGAGGCGCGGCACGGGAACCACACCCCACCAGCCTTGGGCAGCTGAGGACCCCGCACGAGCCTGGGCCCCCAGACAGTCAGGCCAGTCCCCAGGTGATCGTCACATGGCAGGCACCTGGGTGTTCTGCCCACAGAGGGAGCCCCGGGTCACTCCCACCAGGACCCGAATCCGTTTGACTGAATGTGCAAAGGACTCTGCTCCCGCCCCCCACCCTGGGCACAGAGGCCGCCATGTCACTGGGAGGCCCCCTCAGATGAGGTCTCCCGCTTCTCCCTGACCTGCGGCCTGGGGGCAGGGGCAGGAGAAGGCAGCCCCCATGTGGCGCCCGGTCTGCGCCCAGTCAGCATCCTCTCCAGCCCCGTCAATGCCCCATGTGGCCACCACCCAGAGGCCCCGCCCGGGACGTACCCCCTGGGTAGAGACACGCACATCAATGTCTTCATTAGAAGAGTTCTCGGAGTCCTCGAAGGACAGGACGTTGACATCAGAGGTGTCCCTGCAGGTGACAGAGGGTGGCGGGTCAGTCCTCCACTCTCGGCTGCCAGCAACCCAGCGGCAGGACACGCCCCCAGCAGCCTCCTCTCAAACCTCGATCCCTGTTGAGAGACTGAGGCAGGAGACCAGGTGGGAGCAGGAGCCCTGGAGGCGACAAGCCTGGACAGTCGTGGAAAAACAAAAGAAAAGATGGAGTCTGATGGAGGAGGACACAGAGAGGGACAGAGAAAGAGACAAAGGAGGCAGAGCCCCCAGGGTGTGGACACCCAGTGGCATCTGACACTCCGCCCTGTCCCCTCTGTTGAGCCTCAGGCAGTCAGGGGAGGTGGGAAGTGCCCCTTGCTGCCCCCTCGAGCACATTCCGCCAGGACAGCACTGTCCCTGCACGTCCTCCCCTGTCCCAGACCCAGGCAGGACCCGGTCTGACCAGCGTCCCCGAACAGCTAGCCCGACTTTGGGACTGCGGCCACCCCAAAGCTCCACTCCTTGAGAAATGCTTGGAAAAACCCTCGAGGCTGATGATGCAGAGACAGGCCGGCAGGTTCTGGACAAGCTGTCCCCAAGCACAGACCCTACACCCGACACACAGGAGATGGCCGCACCTCTTGGCCTTGCAGCCCCTGGACGGGTTCCTTGGGTCTCTGTCGGCTGCAGTGGAGCTGGCCAGGGTGTCTGGTGTCCAGGGGGAGCACCTTCCCACAGGCAGCTCTGCAGAGCCAGGAGCGGTCAGCCGTGAGGCCACACTGGGGCCCCTCCCCGACCTTGAGGATGAACCTCCCCCTTGATCCCAGGACACTTCCCACCCTGGGGACACCCCCCACCTCGAGGATGCTTGCTGTCTTTGCATCTGGCGTCAAACGGATTGGCAGCGGGTTCCTCCTCCCCCAGGGCCACGTCGTTCGTCCTCATGAGGGCCCTGAGGTAGATGAGCAGGGGTTCACGTTCCCTTCCCAGAAGGCTGGCATGTCCTCGGAGATGGAGTCCTGGAAGTGGGCGAGTCTGTGGGTGAGAGGGGATACCAGACGTAAGAAGGAGGGGGTGGACCTGGGGATACGGGTGGGGAGGGGACAGCCTAGGGACGTGTGCAAGGAGGGGACAGACCTGAGACCCAGGCAGGAACCAGAGACCCCCAGGAGCCCACCCGGGGTCCCCCCATCCGTCCCCTGGTCAGACATGAGCGGCAGAGACATAGGCAGCGACAACATGCACGTACGAGAAAGTGACAGGAAGTGGGGGCGGTGGCAGCCCAGGGAGGACCAGGCAGAGAGGTCACCGGCAGGGTCAGATTGGGCTGAGACAGAAGACGGAGCCATCTTGGGTGAGGAATGCAGGGCCCTACAGGCCGGTTCTGCAGCCCAGAGACCACCCCCACATACCCTCAGCCCCAAGCAACAGGCTGGACGTGCATCCCCTCCAGGACGAGGCCCGTGTGCAACATGGTCCTCCGACCCCACCTGCCCCCTCTGCCAGGGCTGCGCGTCCAGGTGCATCCAGCCCACCAGGCCTTGGGGGCTACGAGGAAGGCCGAGCATGGGGACGGCATACACACCAGGACGTGTCCCTCAACCTGGACGCCCCCCGCAGTGACTGCTCAGGGACGTGGAGCCTCTCCCCGAGACCTGTGTCCCCCATCCTCCCCCAGCCCCCTCCTCCTGGGAGCTCCCACCTCCGGGACCCTGGGCCGGTGTAGGTTCACGCAGCCCCACGCTCAGCCGGCGGGATCCTGCGGAACTCAGCGAGCACGAGCAGGGAGCCGGGGTTGCGGAGGCGCTGGTGGCCCGGCAGCTCCAGCTCCTCCAGGGAAGCCTCGGAGAGGGCGGAGGCCAGCCCGTGCCTGGGGTGGGGCGTACGGCAGGGGCGGGGCCACGGCGAGGGGCGGGGCGTGTGCTGGGGCGGGGCCACGGTGAGGGGTGGGGCGTAGGGCAGTGAGCGGGGGCCTAGGTCAAAGGGGTGTGGGAGGGACGGAGCCGACATGAAAGGTGGGGTATGGGAGGGGCCTAGGCGAGGGGCGGGCCCTGAAGGAGGGGAGGGGCGGGGCGTGGGGGGAGGACAAAGGGCAGGGGCGGGGCCCGGCCCAGGTGAAGGGTGTGGGAGGGGCCTAGGTGCAGGGCAGGGTGTGGGAGGGACGGAGCCGACATGATAGGTGGGGGTATGGGAGGGGCCTAGGCGAGAGGAGAGCCCTGAATGAGGGGTGGGGCGTGGGGGGAGCACATAGGGCAGGGGCGGGGCCCAGGTGAAGGGTGTGGGAGAGGCCTAGACGAGGGGCGTGGCATGGGAGGGGTGGGCCGTAGGACAGGGGCGGGGCCCAGGTGAAAGGGTGGTGGGGGCCCCGGCAAGGGGCGGGGCCTGAATGAGGGATGGGGCGTGGGAGGGGCGGCTCGGAGGGCGGGAGGACGGACCAGGACCCCTCCGCCCCCAGCGCCACCTGTGATCCTGGGCGCGGCGTCTCGGGCACCTTGGAAGCCGAGCTCGAGCGGGAAGGCGGGGTGGGCGAGGTGGGGCCGCAGATGACCCGGGCGGGGTCGCGGCCCAGGCCGTGCGTGTCCACGTGCTTCTGCAACAGCGGAGGAGGAGGGGGCCGTCGGAGCCTGGGGGTCCAGGGTTGGGGGGGACCTCGCTGGGGGGCACCCTGAGCCTCGGGTCTGGGGGTGGCCGGCGCTCCGCGTTCCGGAGTGAGCAGGGGGTGGCGCCCCGTGTCCCGGAGTCTGGGCATCCGTGTCTGCGCGTTGACGCCCCTTAGGTGAAGGTGGTGGTGAAGGTGGTGGTGAAGGTGGTGGTGAAGGTGGTGGTGAAGGTGGTGGTGAAGGTGGTGGTGAAGGTGGTGGTGAAGGTGGTGGTGAAGGTGAAGGTGAAGGTGAAGGTGGCGGGGGCGAGGGCTGCTCCCCCAACGGACCCCACAGAGGCTGGAAAACCGGTGCTGCAGCAGCCCCCCCACCACAGGCGTGCACACCGCGCGTCTCTGCCCAGGGTGGGCCGCACCTGCGGAGGGCCGGGACCTTGCCCACACCCCCGACTACTTCAGGGAAGCCCCGGGGCCTCTGGATCAGGCTGTGAACCCAGGACACGTGGGCAGCCTCCCCATCCCCTCCGCAGGCGACCCAGGTTCAAGAAAATCCAGAAAAGAACCCAGAAGATTCTCGGCCTGCCTCCAAAACTGCCCCCTGGCCCTCCGCAAAGATGAAAAGCAGAAATAAATGACGGGATCCCAGAAACCAGTCAGTCTTCTGCTCAAGGAGAAGGCCACACGCCAGCCCAGGCAGAAGCAGAGGTGCCAGGCTCCTCCGGACAGCCGACCTGAGGCCGAGGCGATTCTCACAGGGGCACAGACCGCTGACCCGCAGGACGCAGATAACAGACGGTGGAGATGTGGGGACCCGCACGCTGCCCCACGGCCCCTGCGGGGGGACACCGACACCACCCGTGTTCCATCTGCTCAGCAAGAGCTCCGACGGCCTCCGAGACGACGAACCCAACCGCACGCTGCCGACGAGGGAAGATGCTCACGATTCCCCAAGCGAGGAAAGCACGCACGGAACAGGCCGCAGGGAGCCTGGCGCGTCCACCAGCGCTGGACGTGGGGAACTTTCGGTTGGTCTGAACGTTTTATGTGCAGACGACGTCTACGAGGAGAAACAAGAAGCTCTTCCCCCTGAGGAACAAAGTGCAGGAAAAAATTAAATCTAAAGGGAGACCTCAGTGTAGACAAAAGAATCTGCATGACCCTCCGGAAACGGGACGGGACAACCGCCTGTTCTCGCAGAACTGTGAGGCCGAGGCCGACAAGTGTCCTGGGAAAGGCCCGGTCACCTCGCCCCGTAGGCACCACAGGATCCCGCAGGATGGAGGTGCCGACCCGGGACGCCACGCTCAGTGCTCCCAGAGACCGTAGACACACTGTGCGCCCCGGCCAGGCGACCAAGCCAGGAGGACGGTGAGGAAGGGACGGCGGCGTCGCCTCTAAGACGATGAGGTTCTGGGACCACTCGGGCGCCTAAGTCAACATGGCGCCTTTCTCAACATGAGGGGCATCTCCTGACACCTCTAGGTGACCCCTCGTGACATGAAAGCCAGACAGATGGGTCTGGGAGACAGAACAAGGCAGCACCGAGATGCAGAGCAGAACACAGGCCACGCCTCACGGCTGTGGATTCCACACATCACAGCCGTGGAGCCCACGTATCGGGGTAAACTGTCTCCCGTGAGGATTCTGTACAATCTCCTTCTGGAAACATCCGCCCTGAGACACGGGGAGAGAGACACCCTCAAGTCACTGCTGGGCAGCACGAGTCCCGACGTCCCCACACAGGGACACACGTGGAGTCCACACCGGTACCCGGGGGCTCCCTATGACAGGACGGGCCCCGGTCAGGAGCACGGGGAGGGGGGGTCTGTGGATCGTCTACAGTGCAAACACAGAACAGAGAGGGTGTGGGAAGCCGTGCACACACACAAGGCGAGGGACGCCTGTCTCTGACGTGGGCAGACACCCTGCAGCTGCGTAGGACGCCCCGCCCCGTACAGCACGCGCGCGAGTCCCCTGGGTCTGTGCAGCTCAGAGGGCAGGAACGTCCCCGGGCTCAGCTAGAAAAGCCGCCCCACGGGGTACGATCGAGCCCACACAGAAGCACGGCCGCTCCTGGCCAGGCCGACGGGGGCGAGACCCCCATCCGTCCAGGAGACCAGGGCACATGACCCCCGCGTGATGGCCTTAGGAGCTGTGGGAGGTCAGCGGGGTCAGACGAGGTCAGGAGGGCGGAGGTCCCACGATGGGATCAAGTCCTAACAAGAGTCACAGAGCTGCCTCCTGTCTCTGCTGTGAGCACACAGCGAGGAGGGGCCATCGGTGACCCCAAAGAGAACCCGGAACTGGGGGAAATAAACACAATAAAAATAAAATAAATAAAGTAAAATAAAGTAATCTGATGTTTAAGCCGCCCCGATTACGGTCCTTCGTTACGGCCGCCAGAACCAAGACGCCAGGACGCGCTGTTGTCACGAGCGACTGCAGACCAATCGCTAACGTGGTGACGCTTCCTAAGAAGGAAGAGGAACAGCCGGACCCGGGTGAGTCCCGGTGACGCCCGCCACCCTGCAGGCCAGGCAGCTCCGTCCCGTGGGGCAGCGGCCGACCTTCCGGAACAGCCCGCTCACCTGCGGCAGGTGGAGGCGCGGGCACAGCACGTTCTGGGGCCTGTCCTTCTGCCTCATCCTCCTCGCGGTGTCCTGGATGGCGTCGCAGAAACAACGGGGAGGCTGTAAGTCAGACAGACGGACGGACGGACGGCTACCGCAGCAAGTGGGGTGCCTGCGACAGCCCACGGGGGAGCCGGTCCCCGAGCCCTTGGAGTGAGTGCACCTTCAGAGCGGGCCCAGCTCATGGCCGCTGCATCGGGCCCTCGACCTGGGGAATGATGAGGAGTGAGGGAGTGACGCCCCTCAGAGCCGCGCTGACCGTCCCGTTCCAGGCCTGAGCCAGCCCGTGGGCGCACGGCCGCGTGTCAGCAACAAGAGGGCGCCCCGGCGCAGCCTCCAGGATGGACGGGGGCTCAGCCCACACTGGTTTACAAGGTGGTCGTGGGCCGGGAGGGGACCAACCCGAGGAGCGCGAGGCGCAGAAAAAACCAGGGGAGACTGGAGGGTTACGGTTAAAAAAGGTAAAGAAAAAAGAGCCCACCATAGAAATAAAAGCTCTCAATTAAAAGGAATCCAGGGAAAGTCCTCGCAACAGATAAAGGGCTAAAGTCGCCACCGTGTTACAGACACACCAAGAGTCTACACCTGCACAGTCCCGGAGGGGAAGTGACGCTGACTGACAGACATGTCTGTCCACTCGTCTGTCCAACCATCTACCCATCTACCCACCACTCGACCCATCCATCATCCACCCATTTACCCACCCACCACCCACCCATCCATCCATCCCCCTGTCCACCCACATACCCACTCGTCCATCCATCCCTCCCTCCCCCTTCCTCCCACCCCCGCATCCATTAAAACCTTTTCCAGCTCCTGTCATCACCAGGCACTGCCCTAAACAACGATCCAATCAGACCCCCCAAAACCCCGTCCCTGCCCTCATGGAGCTTCCATTCAATCTCAGTAGTAATGAGAGAACGAAACTGAAACAATGACCCTCTCCACCTGACAAGAAGGCACAGATGACAAAACGTGACGTCCTAATGGAAACACGCACCAGGAGATAGGTTTGGGAGGAGCTGTTAACAACATAAAAATCCTGATGAGCTGTTAAGGGGCGATGCCGTCCACAACAACATGGTTTGAATTGTTCACGTCCTTGTGGGCCCTCCCTCCACGCCTTTGTTGATGAAGTCCTGTATGCTTTGCTCCTTCTCCGTTTGGGATTATTGTCTCGTTATCGAGTCTTCAGGGTTCTTTACGGCTTCTGGATGCAGCTCCTTTCTCAGGTACGTGGTTTGTCCCAGTTCTTGGCGTCTGCTCATTCTGCGGACCTGGTGTCTCAGGAGACGTCTGTGCGCTGCAGCCTCAGGGGGGTCGAGTCCCGGAGCGCGAGGCCTCCAGCTCCAGCTTCGTCTGGTGCAGGGTTTCCGGTCACTCGAGTCTGCCCGCCTTCCTGTGCGCTGTCGGGTCAGCCTGTGGCGTCGCACGGACGGTCCCGCGGGGACGTTGATGGACGGCGCTGGGTCTCTGGACGGTGACAGTCGACACCGTGACCCCCGTCCGTCTGTCCCCTGGTCTGTGTTGCTTGTCGCTCTTCCTGCAACGTCAGGACGATGCTGGACGGACGTGAGGGCAGCGTCCTCGCCTCGTCCCCGGGGCGAGGTCCTCCTTCCCCAGGAAGCGTGACGTGGGCTGTGGGGTGTGGGGAGCGCGTCCCTGGTCAGCGGGAGGAAGCTCCCGTCCCCTCAGGTTGCTGAGGCTCCGCGTTGCGTCAGACGCTGCCGCTCCAAGGCCGTCTCTGCCGTGGCCTGGGGATCGGGCGCCGTGAGAGACCCTCGGTGGTCGAGCCAGCCTGGCCTTCCCGAGACAAACCCGCGTGGTCCCGATACGCTCCCCGCCCGTATGTTCCTGGCCTCCGTCTGCAAAGGCTACTTGTGGTGTCTGGTGACACGAGTCTTGTTTTGGGTTTGAGGTGACGCCGGCCTCGGAGAACGGTGGGCCCTGGGCCGCCGCGCCCGGCCCCTCGCGTGTCCTCACGGAGCCCTCCTTGCAGGTACGAAGCCGAGCTCAGCCCCGTGGACCAGAAGCTGTGCGCCCTGCGGTCTCCACTGGCCCAGAGGCCCTTCTTCGAGGCGCCGTCCGCGCTGGGCGCCGTCGAGCTGTACGAGTACGAGTGTGGGGACGCCCACCTGCAGCCCTCGTGACCCGCGCCCCCCGGGCACCGTCCGTGGCGGCCTGCTGCACGCAGCGGCTTTCGTGTGGAGAGACAACAGGGCCGTTTGGCTGCTGAGCCGTCTTCCACAGGTGAAGTGCGTTTGTACGGAACGGCGAATCCTTATTTATTCGACACGGAAGCTGCTCAGACACGGACCCTGGAGCGCGTGGCCCCACCCGTCCAGGAGGACGCACCGCCCAGGACCCCCTGGCCGGGCCCGGCGGGGACAAGCGCTCTCGGGCCTCCGTGGGAATCGGACGGCCCCTCTCCAGCTGCAGAGACCCAGCATTCGACACGTACCGCGGGCCTGGCCGGTGGTGCATCCCGCAGGGGAACCCGTTTCCGCTCCCAAAGGACCTGCCTCAGGGCCGCGTGGCACGCGTGGACTTCCGGGCGCCGGGCGGCCGTGCGCGGTTCTTCTCCAGGAGCCAGCGCGTTCCAGGAGCCCGGCGCCGCGGCAGCCCCGGAACCTTCCATCCACACGAGCGGCCCAGCACAGCCCTCCCCGCGGGGTGCGGGAGGGAGCGCCCACTCGGGTTTGTTGATCGTTTTCCTGTTGTAAATGTACAAAATGTGTAAAGTTAACTCTTATTTGCAGTGCAGAGCGGTTTAAAAATGTTTTATGAGGTCACGTTTGTATTTTGAAATAAAGAATTTAAAGATTTTCAGCCACAGCCTCAGCTCGCCCAGCCCGCGACACCACGTTCACAGGGCACGGTGACGCCACTGGGGACAGACGGCAGCACCACCAAGGGAGACACGGCTACACTACCAGGTAGGGACAACCCGCGGGCTCAGGTGTGGGTCAGGGGCCTGAGAACTCCCAGCAGCCTGACCCTCCTCTGACCTCCTGGTGACCCCGACCCCACCCCAGGGGTGGTTCCTCCCTAGTCGGCCCCCAGAGTCCTGGGAAAGGACACGACCCCACAGCATAGACACTCCGCCCGAGGCCGCAACCCGGCCCACCGTGTGCAGAGAGACCCCGTGGAACTCAGCCTCGTGTGGGGGGCAGGGCTGTTCCGGGGCCGCGACCTTGAGCCCCCAGCCACGGCCACGCAGGGACGTGCAGACCGGTTCTCATGGGTCCGTGCTCGTCTGCACACAACAGAGAGGGGAATCCGCCCCTGCAGACAGAAAAAGGGAGACACCCCCCCACACACCCCCGCCGCCCCGACGTCCGGTCTCCCCATCTGCTCTCAGGTTGGCCTCAAGGGGTTGTCCCCTCTGGCGTTCGGGTGGGCGCTGGCCGTGGTTTGGCACCAACATGAGATCCAGAGGGCGCGAGCGGCCCCACCCCAGGTGTCCGTGGGCAGGGCTGCCAACGAGTGGGCCTCCAGGGACAACCCCACGGGCCTCCTCCCCTGGGCTGCAGCCTCGGCCCCTCCCACCACCACCCCAGTCAGGCGCAGCCCGTCTAAAGCGTCCAGGCGCTGACCAGGCCGCGGGCGAGTCCCTCCTGCCCCCCAGCTGGGCCCACGGCGCTGGACACGACACAACGCTCGGCAACAGGGCCCTGGGCCGTGAGAGGAGGAGCCGGTGGCCCACACGGAGCAGGACCATGCGGGGTGAGGGAGGTGGCACCACACTCTGCAGAGAGGAGCAGAGTGGTTCCGGAACCTTCCTCCCAGCTGAGCCGAGGGCAGCGGGCAGCCGGAGCCCCGCGAGGAAGCCGTGGGCAGGCAGGCATCTGGGCAGGTGGGCACCCCGAGGGTCGACGGTCCTGTGGCCCTGCCCTGTGCACGGGGTGCTGGCTCCACAGGAGCAGACGGCAGGGTCACCGTCATGCACCTCACAGCCCGGAGGCCCCGAGGACCCAGGTCACCCGCACTCAGAGGCCGCGGCCCAGGACCACCAGCCGTGGACACAGAACGTGGCCACGAAGGAGGAACTCAACTTGAGTCCCACCCGGGGCGTGAGTCGTCTGCAGTCAGACACCCCCTGGGGACAGAAGGGACAGCGCTCAGGACCCAGTGGATGGGCGCAGGGACAGACGGACACACGGGATGGCCTGGCACCCTCCAGGGCGCTTCCCAGTCAATTCAGGAGGGACCTGGGAATTCTCGGGGAGCAGCAAATGTCGAGGAGCCAGACGGGGGCCCACACCTGCCACGGCCTCTGGGGGCTTGAGGACACAGGTGCGAAGGGCTGGGGGCAACACTGACCCCGCGGGACCTTCCACACGCCTGACCCCAAGTCCCTGGGTCGGTGTGCTGACCACCCAGGTGTCCGCACGGGGGTGTCCTTCCAGGAGTGTCTGCACCTCCCCAAGGGCCACCCCAGACCCACAGCTCTCACCCAGGCCCAGCCGGCAGCCCCAGCCCAGCCCAGGCATGGCGGGGGACGGGGTCAGCCAGGCAGAGCCAGGAGAGCCAGCGAGGACCCCAGGGCCCCCCGAAAACCAGTGTCCTGAGCCACAGAGGCGCGGCACGGGAACCACACCCCACCAGCCTTGGGCAGCTGAGGACCCCGCACGAGCCTGGGCCCCCAGACAGTCAGGCCAGCCCCCAGGTGATCATCACAAGGCAGGCACCTGGGTGTTCCGCCCCCACAGGGAGCCCCGGGTCACTCCCACCAGGACCCGAATCCGTTTGACTGAATGTGCAAAGGACTCTGCTCCCGCCCCCCACCCTGGGCACAGAGGCCGCCATGTCACTGGGAGGCCCCCTCAGATGAGGTCTCCCGCTTCTCCCTGACCTGCGGCCTGGGGGCAGGGGCAGGAGAAGGCAGCCCCCATGTGGCGCCCGGTCTGCGCCCAGTCAGCATCCTCTCCAGCCCCGTCAATGCCCCATGTGGCCACCACCCAGAGGCCCCGCCCGGGACGTACCCCCTGGGTAGAGACACGCACATCGATGTCTTCATCGGAAGAGTTCTCGGAGTCCTCGAAGGACAGGACGTTGACATCAGAGGTGTCCCTGCAGGTGACAGAAGGTGGCGGGTCAGTCCTCCACTCTCGGCTGCCAGCAACCCAGCGGCAGGACACGCCCCCAGCAGCCTCCTCTCAAACCTCGATCCCTGTTGAGAGACTGAGGCAGGAGACCAGGTGGGAGCAGGAGCCCTGGAGGCGACAAGCCTGGACAGTCGTGGAAAAACGAAAGAAAAGATGGAGTCTGATGGAGGAGGACACAGAGAGGGACAGAGGAAGAGACAAAGGAGGCAGAGCCCCCAGGGTGTGGACACCCAGTGGCATCTGACACTCCGCCGTGTCCCCTCTGTTGAGCCTCAGGCAGTCAGGGGAGGTGGGAAGTGCCCCTTGCTGCCCCCTCGAGCACATTCCGCCAGGACAGCACTGTCCCTGCACGTCCTCCCCTATCTCAGACCCAGGCAGGACCCGGTCTGACCAGTGTCCCCAAACAGCTAGCCCGACTTTGGGACTGCGGCCACCCCAAAGCTCCACTCCTTGAGAAATGCTTGGAAAAACCCTCGAGGCTGATGATGCAGAGACAGGCCGGCAGATTCTGGACAGGATGTCCCCAAGCACAGACCCTGCACCCGACACACAGGAGATGGCCGCACCTCTTGGCCTTGCAGCCCCTGGACGGGTTCCTTGGGTCTCTGTCGGCTGCAGTGGAGCTGGCCAGGGGGTCTGGTGTCCAGGTGGAGCACCTTCCCACAGGCAGCTCTGCAGAGCCAGGAGCGGTCAGCCGTGAGGGCACGCTGGGGCCCCTCCCCGACCTTGAGAATGAACCTCCCCCTTGATCCCAGGACACTCCCCACCCTGGGGACACCCCCCACCTCGAGGATGCTTGCTGTTTTTGCATATGGCGTCAAACGGATTGGCAGCAGGCTCCTCCTCCCCCAGGGCCATGTCGTCCATCCTCATGAGGACCCTGAGGTAGATGAGCAGGGGTTCACGTTCCCCTCCCAGAAGGCTGGCGTGTCCTCGGAGAGGGAGTCCTGGAAGTGGGCGAGTCTGTGGGTGAGAGGGGATACCAGACGTAAGGAGGGGGTAGACCTGGGGATACGGGTGGGGAGGGGATGGACCTGGGGACACGGGTGGGGAGGGGACAGACTAGGGACGTGTGCAAGGAGGGGACAGACCTGAGACCCAGGCAGGAACCAGAGACCCCCAGGAGCCCACCCAGGGTCCCCCCATCCGTCCCCTGGTCAGACATGAGCGACAGAGACATGGGCAGCGACAACATGCACGTACGAGAAAGTGACAGGAAGTAGGGGCGGTGGCAGCCCAGGGAGGACCGGGCAGAGAGGTCACCGGCGGGGTCAGATTGGGCTGAGAGAGAGAAGAGGGAGCCATCTTGGGTGAGGAATGCAGGGCCCTACAGGCCGGTTCTGCAGCCCAGAGACCACCCCCACATACCCTCAGCCCCAAGCAGCAGGCTGGACGTGCATCCCCTCTAGGACGAGGCCCGTGTGCAACATGGTCCTCCGACCCCACCTGTCCCCTCTGCCAGGGCTGCGCGTCCAGGTGCATCCAGCCCACCAGGCCTTGGGGGCTACGAGGAAGGCCAAGCACGGGGACGGCATACACACCAGGACGTGTCCCTCAGCCTGGACGCCCCCCCACAGTGACTGCTCAGGGACGTGGAGCCTCTCCCCGAAACCTGTGTCCCCCATCCTCCCCCAGCCCCCTCCTCCTGGGAGCTCCCACCTCCGGGACCCTGGGCCGGTGTAGGTTCACGCAGCCCCACGCTCAGCCGGCGGGATCCTGCGGAACTCAGCGAGCACGAGCAGGGAGCCGGGGTTGCGGCAGCGCTGGTGGCCCGGCGGCTCCAGCTCCTCCAGGGAAGCCTCGGAGAGGGCGGAGGCCAGCCCGTGCCTGGGGCGGGGCGTACGGCAGGGGCGGGGCCACGGCGAAGGGCGGGGCGTGTGCCGGGGCGGGGCCACGGTGAGGGGCGGGGCGTGTGCCGGGGCGGGACCACAGCGAGGGGCGGGGCGTGTGCCGGGGCGGGGCCACAGTGAGGGGCGGGGCGTAGGACAGTGAGCAGGGGCCCAGGTCAAAGGGGTGTGGGAGGGACGGAGCCGACATGAAAGGTGGGGTATGGGAGGGGCCTAGGCGAGGGGCGGGCCCTGAATGAGGGGAGGGGCGGGGCGGGGCGTGGGGGGAGCACACAGGGCAGGGTCGGGGCCCAGGTGAAAGGGTGGTGGGGGCCCCGGCGAGGGGCGGGGCCTGAATGAGGGATGGGGCGTGGGAGGGGCGGCTCGGAGGGCGGGAGGACGGACCAGGACCCCTCCGCCCCCAGCGCCACCTGTGATCCGGGGCCCGGCGTCTCGGGCACCTTGGAAGCCGAGCTCGAGCGGGAAGGGGGGGGTGGGCGAGGTGGGGCCGCAGATGACCCGGGCGGGGTCGCGGCCCAGGCCGTGCGTGTCCACGTGCTTCTGCAACAGCGGAGGAGGAGGGGGCCGTCGGAGCCTGGGGGTCCAGGGTCGGGGCGACCTCGCTGGGGGGCACCCTGGGCCTCGGGTCTGGGGGTGGCCGGTGCTCCGCGTTCCGGAGTGAGCAGGGGGTGGCGCCCCGTGTCCCGGAGTCTGGGCATCCGTGTCTGCGCGTTGATGCCCCTTCCAGGTGAAGGGGGTGGGGGGCTGCTCCCCCAACGGACCCCACAGAGGCTGAAAACCGGTGCTGCAGCAGCCCCCCCACCACAGGCGTGCACACCGCGCGTCTCTGCCCAGGGTGGGCCGCACCTGCGGAGGGCCGGGACCTTGCCCACACCCCCGACTACTTCAGGGAAGCCCCGGGGCCTCTGGATCAGGCTGTCAACCCAGGACGCGTGGGCAGCCTCCCCATCCCCTCCGCAGGCGACCCAGGTTCAAGAGAATCCAGAAAAGAACCCAGAAGAATCTCGGCCTGCCTCCAAAACTGCCCCCTGGCCCTCCGCAAAGATGAAAAGCAGAAATAAATGACGGGATCCCAGAAACCAGTCAGTCTTCTGCTCAAGGAGAAGGCCACACGCCAGCCCAGGCAGAAGCAGAGGTGCCAGGCTCCTCCGGACAGCCGACCTGAGGCCGAGGCGATTCTCACGGGGGCACAGACCGCTGACCCGCAGGACGCAGATAACAGACGGTGGAGATGTGGGGACCCGCACGCTGCCCCACGGCCCCTGCGGGGGGACACCGACACCACCCGTGTTCCATCTGCTCAGCAAGAGCTCCGACGGCCTCCGAGACGACGAACCCAACAGCACGCTGCCGACAAGGGAAGATGCTCACGATTCCCCAAGCGAGGAAAGCACGCACGGAACAGGCCGCAGGGAGCCTGGCGCGTCCACCAGCGCTGGACGTGGGGAACTTTCGGTTGGTCTGAACGTTTTATGTGCAGACGATGTCTACGAGGAGAAACAAGAAGCTCTTCCCCCTGAGGGACAAAGTGCAGGAAAAAATTAAATCTAAAGGGAGACCTCAGTGTAGACAAAAGAATCTGCATGACCCTCCGGAAACGGGACGGGACAACCGCCTGTTCTCGCAGAACTGTGAGGCCGAGGCCGACAAGTGTCCTGGGAAAGGCCCGGTCACCTCGCCCCGTAGGCACCACAGGATCCCGCAGGATGGAGGTGCCGACCCGGGACGCCACACTCAGTGCTCCCAGAGACCGTAGACACACTGTGCGCCCCGGCCAGGCGACCAAGCCAGGAGGACGGTGAGGAAGGGACGGCGGCGTCGCCTCTAAGACGATGAGGTTCTGGGACCACTCGGGCGCCTAAGTCAACATGGCGCCTTTCTCAACACGAGGGGCATCTCCTGACACCTCTAGGTGACCCCTCGTGACATGAAAGCCAGACAGATGGGTCTGGGAGACAGAACAAGGCGGCACCGAGATGCAGAGCAGAACACAGGCCACGCCTCACGGCTGTGGATTCCACACGTCACAGCCGTGGAGCCCACGTATCGGGGTAAACTGTCTCCCGTGAGGATTCTGTACAATCTCCTTCTGGAAACATCCGCCCTGAGACACGGGGAGAGAGACACCCTCAAGTCACTGCTGGGCAGCACGAGTCCCGACGTCCCCACACAGGGACACACGTGGAGTCCACACCGGTACCCGGGGGCTCCCTATGACAGGACGGGCCCCGGTCAGGAGCACGGGGAGGGGGGGGTCTGTGGATCGTCTGCAGTGCAAACACAGAACAGAGAGGGTGTGGGAAGCCGTGCACACACACAAGGCGAGGGACGCCTGTCTCTGACGTGGGCAGACACCCTGCAGCTGCGTAGGACGCCCCGCCCCGTACAGCACGCGCGCGAGTCCCCTGGGTCCGTGCAGCTCAGAGGGCAGGAACGTCCCCGGGCTCAGCTAGAAAAGCCGCCCCACGGGGTACGATCGAGCCCACACAGAAGCACGGCCGCTCCTGGCCAGGCCGACGGGGGCGAGACCCCCATCCGTCCAGGAGACCAGGGCACATGACCCCCGCGTGATGGCCTTAGGAGCTGTGGGAGGTCAGCGGGGTCAGACGAGGTCAGGAGGGCGGAGGTCCCGCGATGGGATCAAGTCCTAACAAGAGTCACAGAGCTGCCTCCTGTCTCTGCTGTGAGCACACAGCGAGGAGGGGCCATCGGTGACCCCAAAGAGAACCCGGAACTGGGGGAAATAAACACAATAAAAATAAAATAAATAAAGTAAAATAAAGTAATCTGATGTTTAAGCCGCCCCGATTACGGTCCTTCGTTACGGCCGCCAGAACCAAGACGCCAGGACGCGCTGTTGTCACGAGCGACTGCAGACCAATCGCTAACGTGGTGACGCTTCCTAAGAAGGAAGAGGAACAGCCGGACCCGGGTGAGTCCCGGTGACGCCCGCCACCCTGCAGGCCAGGCAGCTCCGTCCCGTGGGGCAGCGGCCGACCTTCTGGAACAGCCCGCTCACCTGCGGCAGGCGGAGGCGCGGGCACAGCACGTTCTGGGGCCTGTCCTTCTGCCTCGTCCTCCTCGCGGTGTCCTGGATGGCGTCGCGGAAACAACGGGGAGGCTGTAAGTCAGACAGACGGACGGACGGACGGTTACCGCAGCAACAGTGGATGCACAGACTGGTCACCTCGTGGTGCTCCAACATCTCAACACAGAGACTGACGACGGCCACATGCAGCCCAAGGCCACCGTCTCCCGATCCCAGGACCCCTGACCCCACTGTGCACTCACCCTGGCCGGCCCCACGTGGGGGCCACGCCCTGGGCCAGCGAGTGGGGTGCCTGCGACAGCCCACGGGGGAGCCGGTCCCCGAGCCCTTGGAGTGAGTGCACCTTCAGAGCGGGCCCAGCTCATGGCCGCTGCATCGGGCCCTCCAATCCGGGATGCAACCGGGCCCTCGACCTGGGGAATGATGAGGAGTGAGGGAGTGACGCCCCTCACAGCCGCGCTGACCGTCCCGTTCCAGGCCTGAGCCAGCTCGTGGGCGCACGGCCGCGTGTCAGCAACAAGAGGGCGTCCAGGCACAGCCTCCAGGATGGACGGGGGCTCAGCCCACACTGGTTTACAAGGTGGTCGTGGGCCGGGAGGGGACCAACCCGAGGAGCGCGAGGCGCAGAAAACACCAGGGGAGACTGGAGGGTTACGGTTAAAAAAGGTAAGGAAAGAAGAGCCCACCATAGAAATAAAAGCTCTCAATTAAAAGGAATCCAGGGAAAGTCTTCGCAACAGATAAAGGGCTAAAGTCGCCACCGTGTTACAGACACACCAAGAGTCTACACCTGCACAGTCCTGGAGGGAAAGTGACACTGACTGACAGACATGTCTGTCCACTCGTCTGTCCAACCATCTACCCATCTACCCACCACTCGACCCATCCATCATCCACCCACCCATCCATCCCCCTGTCCACCCACATACCCACTCGTCCATCCATCCCTCCCTCCCCCTTCCTCCCACCCCCGCATCCATTCAAACCTTTTCCAGCTCCTTGTCATCACCAGGCACTGCCCTAAACAACGATCCAATCAGACCCCCCAAAACCCCGTCCCTGCCCTCATGGAGCTTCCATTCAATCTCAGTAGTAATGAGAGAACGAAACTGAAACAATGACCCTCTCCACCTGACGAGAAGGCACAGATGACAAAACGTGACGTCCTAACGGAAACACGCACCAGGAGATAGGTTTGGGAGGAGCTGTTAACAACATAAAAATCCTGATGAGCTGTTAAGGGGCGATGCCGTCCACAACAACACAGAGCGCCTTTGTCCAGACAGACAAGGAACAGGGTCGACAACAGGGGAGCCCCTGAGACTGCGGCTGTTCCTCTCTTCTGCGTTCACTGCACCTGCGGAACCTCCGACCACAAGCCTGTATCTTACGCAGGGAGAAAGTGGCACGGACGCGGGGTGAAGCCGGGACTGGGCGAGGCGGAGGGCGGACCTCCAGGTAGAAGGGTGGACCTCGGCCGCCGCCTGCATCTCCACCTCGTCAGAGACCCCTGCGAACAGCCCCTCGGGATGAAGAGCTGACCCAGATGAGAAGGGGTCATGCCCACACCGGTCCCCACAGGGTCCCTGCTGCTCAGGCTGCGTGGGGGAGGGAGCTGCACACACCACGCACCACGGCGTTAAATCCACCAAGGGGACGAGAACCGCGTCCCTTCCTCCTTTGCATCCTGGAGCCCAGCAGACAGGTTTTATGCCGAGGGTCCGACACCGGGCAGGACTCCATGCGGGTTGGGCATGTCGGGCGGGGCCGGGATGTGCGCTCAGGTCCCAGGATCCTCTCTGGGAGCTGCTGCCAGGAGCACGATGGATCAGGACCACCACCGGCCCCCTTGACCCCTACAGCATGGACCTGGGCCCACACATGGTAAGCTCCCAAGCGTCCCAGGGCCCCTTGTTTCCCCAATTCCACCCCCGAGGTTGAGTCCCCCAGACCCCGGCCCCCCGTGAACCTTGTGCAGCAGCCTGAACCCAGAGGACACCGCGGTGGATGGACAGGGGACGCAGCTCAGAGACCCAGGGAGGCGGCGCACCCCACGGGCCGCGGGAGAGCAGCCCTCAAGGCCCAGGCCGCCTCGCGCCTCCGGCTCCCCCTCCTGCCCCAGGCCCGACTGTGGCCCCGCCTCGTCCAGGAGCACGTGCTCCTTGAGGAAGGCGACCAGCGTGCTCTGCAGGACATGGCCGGGCCCTGGCGGCTCAGGATCAGCAGCAGATCGCAGAGCAGGAGGAAGGCCCGGCGGGCACTGAGAGGCATCCATCCACCCTAAGAGGACAGATCCCGCCCCCACCCCCCGCAGCCCCCCAGGACCCAGTGGACCAGCACCCCCGGGCCTTCCACAAGCAGGAAGGTGCAAATGAAACATGGGGGACATTTAGTGACATCGAAGGACCTGCTATGCAACGCCAGGACACGAGGTGACGGGCACAATGGCACGCAAACACACCAACATGTATGTGCGAACAACACACACAACTGCCAAAGTGACTAAAAAAACCTGAGCTGAGCTGGACGGGGACGGCCTGCGGGCGGGGGGGAGGGGCCTCACGCCCTCCCCTGTCAATCACCCCAGACAGGAAGACATCCGGGCTCGCGTCTCCAATGGGAAGTACCGCTGCGGCATGGAGGGAAGATGCGCTCCCCACCCGGCAACAGCCCAGCCAATCAGCGATGCCGCAGCTAAGCCAAGGACAAACAGCTCAACCAATCAGAAACACCACAGCCCAGCCAATGAAAACCGGCATAGTCCAGCGAATCAGAAGTGCCGCAGCTCAGCCAATGAGAAACAGCTCAGCCAATGAGTGACACTGCAGCTCAGCCAATCAGAAACACAGCAGCTCAATGAGAAACAGCTCAGCCAATCAGAAACAGCTGAGCCAATGCGGAGCCGTTCCCGCCCTGGTCCGTCCCTCTTCGGATGGCCCTTTCTTCAGAGCGGCCCCGCCCTCCCCCTTTCTCTGTAAAGGCAGCTCCCCCGTTCTCTGGATTTGCCTGTGGTTCTCCACAGCACGCACGTCCTGAGTTGCAATTCTTTGGTCTATTCCTGAACAGACTCATTTTGAGATAAAATAACGGGCAAATTTGCTTTTTAAGTTGCCACAAGATGCAAACACACAACATACATACAACACGCAAACATACAAACACACATGCATACGATGTGCAAACAACAAACACAACATACAAACGA
The DNA here is from genome assembly GCF_041296265.1 of Equus caballus. NCBI lineage: Eukaryota > Metazoa > Chordata > Mammalia > Perissodactyla > Equidae > Equus > Equus caballus. Next base: position 84,017 of record NC_091715.1, on the reverse strand, counting down.
TGAACTGGGGAAACGTCTGCAGGAGAGAGGCCGGCACTGTGGCTGTGAACCAGAAACGTACAAACGAACAAAAAAGGACCAAAGCACACGCATAACAGGCGATCCCAGAGAAAATGCCCAAACCCTTGACCCCCTAGTAATCAAACATCCACCAAATGAGACATTTTTTCTCTAAGATATTGGTAAAAGCTCCTTTTTAAATTGACGCCCAATTTGCTGTGCAAAGCAGCAGCTCCTCATGGTGCATGGAGGACGGCAGAAAACTGAGTGACTCGCCCCGAGCCGCAAAGCGCTCACAACAGCTTCATTCCAGGGCCCGCCCGGTGGTACAGCGGTTAAGTTTGCACGTTCTGCTTTGGTGGCCTGGGATTCACTGGTTCGGATCCCGAGTGTGGACATGGCACCACTTGGCACGCCATGCTGTGGTAGATGTCCCACATATAAAGTAGAGGAAGATGGACATGATCTTAGCTCAGGGCCAGTCTTCCTCAGCAAAAAGAGGAGGATTGGCAGCAGATGTTAGCTCAGGGCTAATCTTCCTCAAAAATAAAAAAAAAAAGCTTCATCCCTGGCACGAGATTGACCCGTCAACATTTCATCCACGGGAACAACCAGCCGAGTTCCAGCATGAACTCTGAGCGTGTCCATCAACCCCACAGACGTCTAAAGGGTGGGCTGTGGCTGTGCAAATGGGACGTTCACACAATTCCTTCTCAGCGTTCGGGGAAAGACGCCGTCATCTGACACCCGTGTAAGATGTGTAGACGCCGTCACGTAAAACACCACACACCCCGACTTTCCCACGCACGGGGCACTTTCACCTTCCCGCCTCTTGCTCCTCTGACCCTGGGGACGGCCCGGCCAGGACAGAGAGCGTGACAGACCCCCTCTCGCTCAGCGCCCCACTCTGGTGGTTCAGGCCCATGCGGCAGCCAGGTCAGGCCTTGAGCAGCCTCTCCCTGAAGCCCAGGAGCCCCGTCAGCGGGAGCGCAGGCACCGCCTCAGAGGTTAGCATGTGCGTGATGTACCCGCCCGCCTGCACTGGCTCTGCCCGGCCATCTGTCCAACACACACGGGCCATGCGATGACGGAGGCGGTGAGGGAGGCCATCCCAACAGCCGCGCCATGGGCTTGGGACCCGGGGCCCCACCAGACCACAGACCTGGGCGAGTCCCTGATGCGACAGAGCTCGGTTCTCCCGTCGGTGAACGTGGGTAGAAGTTGGTCTGGCCGGAAGGCGATGGTGGATGGACAAACTGACCGCAAACCCGTGTTGTGCCATGGGCGCCACCCAGACGCCAGGTCCCAGCACAGCAGGGTGCAGCTCCAGGGCTGCCTCAGGCCAGACGTGACAAAACACACCCTCTAAGGACAAAGGGCGTGTGGGGAGTGAGCGGGTCAGTCCTGTGTGCTCATGCCGACAGGCTACGGTGCCCGGGGCTCACGTGGCGGCTGCCGTGAAGGTGCCGTGTGCACGAGGTTAACCTGCAGCCAGCGGACCCGAGGTCAGGGAGATGACCTCAGTAATGAGGGTGGGCCTCGTCCAATCAAGTGAGGGCCAAACAGCAGAGACTGAGGTCTCGGGACGAGATTCTGCCTCCAGACCAGGACAGAGAAACCCGCCCGAGACCCGGCTGCCCTCGGATTTCCGACACCCAGCCCACAGGCCAGCGAGCCAAACCTCCAAATCAATCTCCCGACGGCTGTGTTCTGCGCGTCTGTTTCCTGAGACCCTGAGGGACACGCGGAGGCTGCTCCTCCCACCAGCTCCTGACCGAGCCCGACAGCTGGGACGTCAAACAGTAACAAACGAGACTCCAGGACCAGACCCTCGGAGGTCCACACTGCCACCCCACAGAACTGTCACCAGACCAGGGAGCGCTCGGGGCGGGGCGGGGGCAGGCGCTCAGAGATTATTTGAATTTCACCCCACACGATCGGTGGACCGGCCACGTGGCAGTGTGGGCGATGGCCCAAGTCAGCCCTCCTGTGAGAGCCAACGAGCCCAGGCCGGCCCCCAGGATGACGGACGCCTGCCAACAGGGGGGACAAGTTGCCGGTCAAAACGCGGACACCACCCCTGTCCTTCTCGTGTCCCCTCCAGACCCCACATCTAGAACTGACCTCCACCAGGTCCCCCGCCACCTGGGGCAGCAGCGGCTGTGTGGCCGCCACGATCTGCCAGAGGAGTGCACAGTAGGCACACTGGAGCGCACAGTGCACCACCTGCAGGACACGGGGCTGTCCCGGGGTCGGGGATGGACGGGGGACCCGCCCTGGGGACCTTCCCCACCTGACCCCCTCCCCCAGCACCATCCCCACCTCTGACCCCCCAGGGCCCTCCCCACCACCCTCACCTCGGTGGGCAGGCTGCCCTGGTGCCACTGGAAGGTCAGCAGGCTGTCCATCTTCTCACACAGGTTCCAGGGGCGCAGGGCGTGCGCACTGACCAGAAACACACACACACAGAGTCAGGGGGCCAACGGCTCGTCTCAGGTGCTCGGGCTCAGCGGGCGCTCGACGTCCCCCGGGCGAGCCGCTGACACTGCCCGACAGGCCCTGGAACCGAGGGCTCACCCGCCCCAGGCGGCCCAGGTGGGGCTCCCTCCAGCGCACACGCCCAGTGCCTGACTGGCCGAGGCCTCGGTCCCAGCTCCAGAGGACACGGCTCTGGCCCCAGACGGGCTGCTCGGAGGGGGCAACGGGCTGCCAGGTGCCCCAGGGCCCCCCCCACACCCACGGGCTGACCCTTGACCTCCGGGCCCTCCTGGCCTCCCCTCACCAGGACCAGAGACGGGGATGGGTGTCCGAGGGAGGACGACAGCCCTGTGCTTGGGGCTCGTGTGTGACCCCGAGGCGGCCTCCGCGTGCCCGGCTCACCCAGAGGAGGCGGCCCGTCTCCACAGCCGGGGGCAGACCCGCACCATCTCCCCGCGTCCCGGAACAGGCCTGGTTCCTGCACAGCGCGCAGACAGCGGAGGGCGCGGTCAGCAAGGCAACACCTTCCTGGCGGCCCGTCCTCCCTGGGACACCGGCCCGCGTCCCTGCCCGCGCTGTGTCCTCCCTCTTTCCAGAGGGCGGCCCTGGAAGACGGGCACAGGAGCCAGAGCCGCGGTCGGCCTCTGCAGGAGACAGATGTTTGCCATGACGGGGCCAGAGGACGCCCTGTGCACGCGGCCGGCGAGGAAGGGAAACAGTCACGTGCAGACCCGCCGCCTGCACGCATGTCCCCCGTCCCTGCACCTCGCGCCTCCCCAGGGGCACCCGCCCCACGAAGGGGTCTCCACTTTGGGCGGAGAAGGCGGGCGGGGAACCGCGATGCCGGCCTCTCAGACCCCAGACTGACGGTGGCACCTGGGTCGGGGGAAGCGAGACGGGACCCAGTCCTTCAGGGACAAGCGGCTCCTCACAAGGAAAGGGCCCGGATCAGGGCTGGCAGCCCCGCCCTCAGGTCACTCGGCCCTCAGCCGCCTCTGCCAATAAAGTTTTATTGGAACGGCCTGTGTCAATAAAGTTTTATCGAAACCACGTGTGTCAATAAAGCTTTATCAAAACCGCATGTGTCAATAAAGCTTTATTGGAACACCTGTGTCAGTGAAGTTTATTGGAAGGGCTGGTGTCAATAAAGTTTTATTGGAACCGCGTGTGTCAATGAAGTTTCATGGGGACACAGCCCACTGGGTCACGTGACGTGTGTGCTGCTCTCACACTAACACACGGACAGGATGACCTGACGGCATGAAAATGATCACAACCAGCCCTTCACAGGAACCGTCTGCCGACCAGGACCACGTAGACAAGCACTGCCCGGGTGAGGCTGTGCTTCCTGGGCACCCCGGGGACCATGCAGCACGCTTGTGACCCCACATCTATTCACGCCCAGGGGTAGGAGCACCAGCACAGGCCCAGTGGGAACACTCAGGACCACAGAACGCGGCCTGTGTCCCCAGAGACCAGAGGGGGTCCCCAGGAGGACGGTTTGTCAAAGCTCCATGCAACAGAAACGATGGCGCCCAGACGCACTCAGTCAGCATGTGAGTCCTGCTGAGACGTCCCGACACCCTAGAACCTCACATGGGACCCGCCCAGAGACACTCACACGCCACCAACAGCCACACCTCCCGCCACAGGCACAGGCCCAGCGTGCGGGCAGCACGACCACCAGAGCAGCAACCAACACCAGCTGTGAGTGAGGGGACGTGATGAGAGAGTGGGGGCCGCGTCAGCTCTGTGACCCTCATCCCTGCACGGGGAGCTCACCCTTGTGCACGAGGTCGTCCACTTCCTGACAGTAAATCAGCGTCCATGCTTCTCCTGCGTCAGGCACACCCACACCGTCCCGTTGTTTTTAGCTCCCGAAATCCCACAGGTGACGTCCTCGCTGTCTCGGGCGCGTCCGTGTCAGCATCCCGCTCGGCCGGGCCTTTCCTGTGGTCCAGGCCTGTCTCCTGCAGGGACGCACGAGCAGTGGGGTGACTCCCCTCATCCCTGCACCCCAGGCGCATCCTGGGCTCCTGGAGGAGGCGTCCAAGGTGGGAGTGGGCAGGGGAGCCGCACGGCCTGGGGCTTTGGGTGCCGCCCACACCCCACCCCCACGTCGGTGTCCCCACAACCACAGGCCTGGGGTCTCCAAACGGCCAAGCCTGCAGCCTGAAGGGACCCAGGACAGGACGGCTAAACGTCACGGGGTCCTCGGCCGACGCTGAGTGGGGCTCAGAGAAGCTGTGATGCAGCCGTGAGCACAGGCCCCGTGAGGACGTCCACGCCATCCAGCCCAGTGCCCGCGATCGACTGCGGTGACGTGGCTGCTAAGGGTCACCTGTGGGCCACGCACGCACGCATTTCTAGAGCCGGATTCAGTCTGCAGCCCACTCGCAAGTGCACCTGCGACCACACAGGTACATGCATGCACCAACACATGCACATGGAAACACACCGCATGCACCGTGCACACGTGTGTGCCAGCACATGCACAGCACACACGGGCACATGCACACACACGTGCACAGGGAACACAGGGAACGCAGGGCAAAGTTCTACGTATTTTTCCCTTTTTCTCAGGTGCAATGTTTTTCAAAATAACAAGTGAAAAACGTTAATGGTAAACGACTTTTGACTCATAGGACTTTCTGAAGATGTTCCACACATATTGTGAGACATGAGAAATTACTGTAGATCCTACATCTGCCATCAATGGATGAAGAAACAAAACGCAGTCCATCCCCACAATGGAATATTACGCAGCCCTGAAAAGGAAGGAAACTCTGTACCTGGTACATCATGAATGGGTCTTGACGACAAGATGCTCAGTGACGTCAGCCGACACAGACGGACAGATACTGTGTGACTCCACTCACAGGAGGTCACAGAGGAGTCAGATCCATAGAAACAGAAAGTAGACGTGGAGCCAGGTCTGAGAGAGGGGGGTGGGGACTCCGTTTAATGGCGTGGACGGGGACACCGCAGCCACGAGGAGCCAAACCTGAGTCTTCCACAGCAGGTCAGAGCTGAGGGACTGAAGGCTGCACGTGGCGGGGGCCACGAGGATGAGGACACGACGGTCACACACATGGGGCCTCATGGGAAGGGCTCGCGGGGGCTCCCGAGTCACGTCCTGTCTTGATTCGGATGGCGGCTACGTGATCCCACGTTATACGGATTCGTTACACGTGTACAACACACCCTGTAATAACCATTACAGTCTGTAATTTTTTTATGAAAAGGGGTCTTCCCACCCCGTGCAAAGGCCCTTCCCCAGGAGCGTTCAGAGTGGGGCCACCTCCACCCGTTCCAGAACCTTCCATCACCCACACCTGCCTGCAGCCTCACTCCCCATCCAGGCCCCACGTGATATCTCGGCGGATCCGCCTGCTCTCGTTCTCCCATCAGTGGCCTCGACGCCGTGTGTCCTCGTGTGCGCCTTCCACCCCCGAGCACCATGTGCTGGGACCATCCGTGCCACGGCCACGTGTCGGCCTCAGTCGCTGTTCATGGCTGAACCACACCCGCCCTCTCCGCTCACGGCTCCGGGACTCACGCGGACTCCGGCCCGTCCACACGGCTGCTGAGAAGTCACCTCCCTCACGCCGGGCATCGACCTGGGAGGCTCTGAGTGGAGGCTGAAGATGAGCCTCACGGGCCCTGCAGACACCACGCTGCCCACAGCCCCGGGGAGAGGAGGGCGTGGTGGCCACGTGTGTGCACGGCACCAGCAGGGAGCACGTGTGTGTGATCGCGAGCACGTGAAGGGCCCGCGGGCAGGGCAGGCGGGGCTGCAGTCAGTGCCCCCTCCGCCGGCCTCCCGGCCCCACCAGGGGTCCCTGCGCCTGATCCCAGGCATAAGACAAGACGGCCGCCCCGCACGGCACCCTCGAGTCCACGGGGGCGAGCGGGGCGCATCCTCCCACTCGCTGGCTGGATCTGCTCCACGCTCCTCTCACGCCAGGCGGGATGACGCGCACGGCCTCGCGGGGAATCCCAGACGCGGAAACCACGCCGCTGCTGAGGAGACCCGGACGATCCGGGGAAGGAGACAAAAGAGCCGGGGCAGCCGCGTCCTCACGGCTTCCACGTCGCACACGGGCTGTTCCACGCGACTTCCAGGCACCAGCTGCAAGGGCCCAGCATCACCAGAGACCCCGCGAGGAGGGGTGTCCTGACCCCGGGGGTCGCGCCGCAGGGTGCGTGGGGGGCGGGGGCCAAGGAGGGGCCAGAAGAGACCCCAAGGAGACCCCAGGGAGACAGGGAGCCCCGTGGGTAGAGAGGGGCCCTGGGTCTGAGGACGGAGGGGACGCGAGGAAGGGAAGATGAAGGCCGTCCCAGGCACAGGCATCCCACAGGCGACTCCGGGCACCGGCAGGCTGGGCGGGTCCCTGCTGAGCCCTGTTATCACCGTCCTGTTCCCCAAACACTCGCTGTTCCACGTCCCCGTGAGTCGCCTGTCTCCCCGCGAAGCCTCGGCCCTCCCACACCCTCCTTGTCTCCGGCCGACGATTTAAGAAAAGAGCCTGCGCCATCTGGGCGTCGCTCAGGCTTCCCGGGTCTCCGCACGTCCACTGTGGTGAACCTTGATCCACTTTCTCCTCTTAGTCGGTCTCATGTCCGTTTAACCCGCAGCCCGGCCAGAAGGACCCACGTGGTACAGGCCATGTCTCGGTCCCCTGCACACCTGACACGAGGGTTCACTCCACACGAGGCACGGACCTAACGCTGAGATGGAAACCACGAAACTTTCAGAACAAACATAGGAGGAAAATTCTGCAACGTAGGGTTAAAATGTTTTGATTGATCACAAAAAGCATCATCCATAAAAGAGCAGATACATCGGAGTTCATCAAAATTCAAAACTTTTGCTCCAGAAAACACATTGTTTGAGGAAATGAAAAGACAAGGCACCGTCTGATAGAAAAATACGTGCAAAGGACACGTCCAGTGAAGGAGCTTTATCAAGACTTTATAAAACAAGGCTCAAAACTCAACAGAAAGAAGACAAGCAAATCAATAAAAATGACCAGCAACGGCCGGCCCAGTGGCGGTTAAGTTCACACATTCCTCTTTGACGGCCTTGGCCTGGGGTTCGCAGGTTCGGATCCTGGGTGTGGACGCGGCACCGCTTGTGAAGCCATGCTGTGGCAGGCGTCCCACATATAAACTGGAGGAAGGTGGGCACCGATGGTAGCTCAGGGCCAGTCTTCCTCAGCAAGAAAAAAAAAAAAAGACCAGCAAAAGATTGCAACACACTCCTCACGAAAGCATACATATGGATCCAAAGATGCTAAGCATCAGAGAAACGGGATTAAAACCACAGCAAACACCACTTCCTGACTATCACAACGGCTAAAACCAACAAGGCTGACGAGCACAGGAGCGTGTGAGGCCACTGGACTCTCCCACCGCAGACGGGAGCGTGAAACAGTGTGACCAGGGTGGACGACAGCTTGGGGGTCTCGCAAAAAGCACACGTTCCAGACTCCAGCCACTCGCTGCTGGTCCCGACCCAGGAGAAACGAAGGCCCATTTCCGGGCAAAGGCTTGTGCACAGAAGTCCCTACAGCGGCTCCACCTGGGCGCCGAGCAGGAAAACCTGGGCCTACGCGACGGAGGGAGACGCCCGCACGGACGCAGCCTCAGGACACACGTCTCACGGAGGCGGCACTGCTCCCGCCCGAGTCGCCCAGACCCGCCTCCCCTGCGACATCAGAACTGCTCAGCCAGGAAGCTGCAGCCCCCCGCCCGCCGGGCCGCGCACCCCCAAGCCCACTTACAGGGGCCCAACCGTGTTCAAGGCCCAAATCAGCAATTCCGCCACATTCTGGGGGCTTCTCCAGGGCAGCGACACCGACCACACTGAGGCTGCTGTGTATTTCCATTGTGAGATGCACGAGGAGGGACCATGAAGCAGTGAGCTCGCTGCACCGCGGTCAGCGTGTGTCCCCACAGACACACGTAAGGCCGACGAACAGAGGGAGGAAATCAGTTACCAAACACCCGTCGGACCCCATTCCAGGCAGGCGGTCCACACACAATGTGCACTAAATACAGAGCTGCACACTGACTGGCAGCATATTCGGGACACATTAAGCTAAACATTTTACCAAGCAACACAGACAACACGATACGACACATACAGTAACGTGGTGCGGTGCGTACACCCGTCCCAGGCCGACGCGCCGCGCATCTGTCCTCAGTTTCCTTCTCTCCCCCCAGATCTTCGCATGGCCTCATCGTCACAAAGGGTGTGGACCACCCGAGCTCACCAACTCGTGAAGTCAGCATCCTAAGTTTGAATTCAGTCTCGTCCTGTCCACAGGCAAATGGCACCAGGATGGTCCACGTCTTTCGGCGGCAACGCTGAGTCAAGATCCCAAGATGTCACCGATTGTCCTCAAGGCTAACAATCTACGTCTCAATCCCCATTTCTACTTCTGCACAGTGTGATCCCATTTGTCAGGCCGTGTAGACGACAGATCCCGCCAGTAACGCACCGTCTCAAGGTCGCTTTCATCCCTTACACACATCCCTCGATGCTACTGGGTTTCCAAGGCCGCTTGGGGCTCCGTTCCGTCTTTCCAGTCGTCTGGCGTCTCCCTCATCCTCTGTTACACGATGTGATGTAACCTCACCTCCCGAAACCTCAGAAAGGCCATGGCCTCCTGCAGACACTTAGAAAGGAACATTTCAACGAACCGACAATGGTTCTCCCGTGAAAACCAGAACCTCCGTGGAGGCTGGAATTCTGTGACCCCTTCAGCACCGGGCACTCCGCATGCTGCCCGCAGGAGAAACTGCGACCAGTCTGAACGGGTGAGGCTCCCTGGAACCAGCCCACCCTCACCACATGCTCGACCCAGCGGGCTCTGCCATCATTTCCCAAGCCACATCCACAAGCCACATTCGGACCCCCAAGGCAGGATCTAAGACCCCGGAGGGGGACTGCACTCGGACTCACAAAGGCAGGATTGGGACCCCCGGGCCGCATTTGCATCCGCAAGGCAGGATCTGGGACCCAGGGGCTACACTCGGACTCACAAAGGCAGGATCTGGGACCCCCGGGCCGCACTCCGACTCACAAAGGCAGGATCTGGGACTCCCGGGCTGCACTCGGATCCCCCAAGGCAGGATCTGGGACCCCGGAGGCCACACTGGGACTCAGATGGGCAGGATCTGGGAGCCCCGGGGCCGCACTCGGATTCACAAAGGCAGGATCCGAGACCCCTGGGCCGCACTCAGACCGCCAAGCAGAGTTCGCGCCCCCCGGGAACGGGGTTGGCCCCGGACCGGCCCCGACGGTGCGCGGAGGCCGGGGCGGGCGCGGGAAGCGCGGCGTGGGGGGCGGGCCGCAGTCGGGCGCGGGGCCCGGCCGCGAGCAGCATACCTGGCGCGGGGTCCGCCGCGAGCATCCCGCCGCAGCGCAAGGCGCCCCGCACGGCGTCCGGAGCCCCGCCTCCCTCCCAGAGGACCCGGGCCCGCCAATCAGGCGGCGTCGACCACGTGACGCCGGGCGGCCAATGGGGAGCCCGCAGGGGAGCCCCGAGGCCCCGCCCACTGCGGACGGGCGGACATGAAATGTGGGCCCTGCGGGCCGCCGTCCGCCCGGGGGCCTGGCTGCCCCGCGTGGTTCGCGGCCGCCCGGCTCTGCGGGCCGCGGTGCCGCTGCTGCCCTGCCCCGAGCGCGCGCTTGCCGCCTTCAGACCCGGGGACCCGGGGGGCCTGGACGGGCGAGGGGGCGGCGGCCGGGGCCCATGGGCGGATGGCCGGAGAAGCCGAGCGGGAGAGGAGGAGGAGGAGGAGCCAGAAGATGCGGACGAGGACGAGGACGAGGACGAGGAGCTGCTCAGGAGGGACCCTCTGCTGCCGGCGGGCGCCCAGCGCGTGTGCTTGGTCCACCCTGAGGTCAAGTGGGGCCCGGGGAAGCCGCAGCTGACCCGAGGTGACCGGCGGCGGGGCGAGTGAGGGGCGGGATGAATGAGGGGCGGGGCTTCTAGGGGCGGAGACTCCGCGGGGCCACTCATAGGGAGGCGTGGCTGACGTGGTGGGGAGTCGGGGCGGGGCTCCGTGGGCTGCGACTCTTAGCGGGGAGACTGAGGGACTGGACGGGACCCTGAGGGCTGGAACTCACTGGGCGCGGACTGAGAGGCGGGGCTGTCGGGTGCGGGCTCCAAGGGGCGGGGCTTCTGGGGGCGGGACTTAGGGCGGAGACTGTAGGGGCGTGGCTTCTGGGGGCGGGACTCCAAAGCCTGACACCCATGGGGCGGAGACCCCCGAGGGGCGGGGCTTCGAGGGCGGGACTTAGGGCGGAGACTGTAGGGGCGCGGCCTCTGGGGCGGGGCTCCGAAGGTGACGGTCATGGGGCGGAGACCCCCCGAGGGGCGGGGCCTCGAGGGCGGGCTGAACCTGCCGAAGCGCCCCCCCCCCCCCCCCCCCCCCCCGCTGCGACCCTGGAGCCCTCCTGATTTGGGGCGGGGCGCGCCTTCTGCTGTGCACGCTGAGTCCTGGTCCCCGCCCTCCTCGGCTCTCCCTCCCGCCAGCCCGCAGCGCTGTCTGCCCGCCCCGTCCCCAAAGGCGCAGTGTCACCCAGGTGTAAACCCCGTGTGCCCGGTGTGGCTCCCGAGCCCCCATCTTTTCTCCACCGGCATTTTCACTTGTCGTTGAACACGAGACACAAGACCGTGCCCAGAATCGTTCCTCTCGCTCTTTACCCAAACCCCGAGGAAACTGCACAGCCTGGGCCGCCGCCCTGAGCAGCGGTGACATTCGTCACCCGTCCTTCCCCCAGGCGGGGACAACCCACCGGGACCCCCGCAGAAGCGCCCGCCCGGGCCTAAGCCTGGGGACAGGCCGAGCTGACAGTGGCCAGGAGGCCGGGCCGTCTTGGCAGGATGGTCCTGCACGGTGGAGGAGGGTGGGACCCCGAGGTGGAGGGAGCCACACACAGGCGGCTAGGGGCCCTATGCAGAGAGGGGTCCTCGGGGGAGCATGTCTGGGGGCGCCCGGGACCACTCCCAGGGGGCCGAGAGCCGGGTCACTCCTGTTCGAGTAGGCCGTGTAAGGACTTGGCTTCCACAAGCACACTGGGTTTTGAGCAGGACAGTGACCAGATCGGATGGGCTTCTTTTTATTCTTTTCCTCGTCTCCTTTCTGTTAGAGCTTTATTGAGCTGTGGTTCACATGGCATCAAGTTACCCATTCTGAAGGGTGCACAGTGCTGTGCAGCCACCACCCCTACCTAGTTCCGGAGCGTTTTCCACGCTCCAGGAGACCCTGTGCCCTCAATGGCAGTCCCTCCCCACCGCTCCCCCACCCCGCCCCTGGCAGCCCCTGATCGCTTTCTGTCCCTGTGAATCTGCTGGACATTTCACCCAAGTGCAAGCTGGCAATATGTGGTCTTTGTGTCCGGCTTCCATCCCTGAGCATCACGTTTTGGAGGTTCATCCACGTTGTATTGTGTGTCACTGCTTCCTTCTTTTTTTTCTTGCAGACTTTTTTAAGAGCAGTTTTAGTTTCAGAGCAAAATTGAGGGGAAGGTAGACATTTCCCATATCCCTTCTGCCCCACACTCTGACAGCCTCTCCCGTTATCAGTGTTCTCCACTAGATGGTGCATTTGTCACAACTGCTGCACCTGCGTTGACACATCATTGTCGCCCAAAGTCCATGGTCTCCCTTAGGGTTCACTCTTGGTGTTGTACGTTCTGCAGGTTTGGACAAATGTGTAACACATGCATCCACTGTCACTGTACCATACAGAGTACTTTCAGTGCCCTAAAAATCCTCCGTGCTCCTATTCATCCTTCCCCGACCCCTGGCAGCCGTGGATCTTTGCTGTCCCCGCAGCTTTGCCGTTTTCCAGAATGTCACAGAGTTACAGCCATATGCTGTGTCGCCTTTTCAGACTGGCTTCTTCCACTTAGTAACATGCATTTAAGTTCCTCCACGTCTTTTCATGGTTCACAGCTCTTTTCTTTTTAGTGCTGATAACATTCCGTTGTCTGGCGGCACCGCAGTTTATCCACTCCCCACTGAAGGACACCTTGGATGCTTCCGAGCTGCTGTAAGCATCCACCTGCAGGTTTTTGTGTGGACAGAAGGTTTCAGTTCATTCGGGTAAATACCAGCTGCTCGTATGGTGAGAGTGGGTTTAGTTTTGTAAGAAGATGTCCAGCTGCCTTCCCGAGCGGCTGCACCGTTCTGCGTGCCCACCAGCCACGAATGAGGGTTCTTGTGGCTCCACCTCCTCGTCAGCATCTGGTGTCGTCAGTGTCCTGCATTTCGGCCATTCTCATAGGCGTGCGGTGGAATCTCGTTGTTTTCGTTTGCGTTTCCCTGATGACTATGATGTGCGGCATCTTTTATATGCTTATTTGCCACCTGTATGTCTTTGGTGAGGTGCTTGTCTGAGTCTTTGGCCCATTTTTTAATCCAGTTGTTTTCTTATTGTTGAGTTTTCAGAGTTCTTTGTATGTTTGGGATGACAGTCCTTTCCCAGATGCGTCTGCAGATATCTTCTCCCAGTCTGAGGGCTGACCTCCCACTCTCTTGGCAGCATCTTCTGCAGACAGAAGCATTTAGTTTTTGCTGCTGCCGTGTCCTCGAGCTCACAGATCCTTCCTCAGCCCCGTCAAAGCCAAGCTCCATTTCTGCTGCAGTGTGTTCAACGTCTAGCTTTTCTCCTGGTTCTTTCCTAGGATTTCCATCTCTCTGCTCCCATATCCCGTCTGTTCTTCCACGCTGCCTACTTTATCCATCAGAGCCCTTAGCATGTTAACCACAGTTGTTCTAAATTCCCAGGCCGATGATTCCGACATCCCCGCCACGTCCGAGTCTGGTTCTGACGCTTGCTCTGTGTGCACGCTGTGTTTTTTTGTCTATTTGTAGGCACAGTAATTTTTTCTGGATGCCGGGCGTGAGGTACCAGTAGAAGGAACTGTGGTGACGAGGCCTCGTGCTGTGGAGGTCGGGGAGGGAAGCGCCCTGTCGTGCTGTGGGAGGTCTCGGCCTTGCAGTGACCTGAGCCGCTGGACTGGGAACTTCGCAAGCGCATCTCAGTTTTCATTTTCCAAATAGTGGATACCCGGGGGTGACAGGGTGGGGCCCCGTGTGGCGTTTGACGAGCCTTCGGGGCAGGTGGCTGTGGGAGGGGCCCAAAGGAGCAGGGAGGCTTCGCAGAGACCCAGCGGGGAGCTGGGGACGGGCCGGGCAGGTCGGGAAAGACAGCAGGGTTTGTCGATGGGCCGTGTGTGGAGATGAACGAGGGAAGTCAGGGATGAGCCCAAGGGCCCATCCGAGCGACCACGAGGGCCGACGTGGGGAAGACCCACGGGACCCATCAGGACTCAAACTCCAGAAGATTGTGCCTCCCCTCAGCCCAGACGAGGGCAGACCCTGTCTCCCCATGGCACAGAGGCTGGAGGACTCGCCCCCCAGCACAGGGGATGGGGGATCCCAATGTCCAAGGTCTAGAGGATGGGGACCAGGGGTTGGCGCTGTCTTTCCTGGGCCGGGCCGGCACCGACAGCCACTGGGGCCACCGACTCCTCACCTCGGGGGCTCCCAGCTGCCCTGCAGGGAGTGTGGGGGTCCCTGGGCCCTGAGGGGCCACCTCACAGCAGATGCCGTGGAGCCGGTCACAGGGGTCCTCACTGAGCAGACGGGTCACTGATTACAACAGAGGGGGCCGTGCTTGCGTTCCTGCTCGGCTCTGGCTCCTCGTCCCCCCGCTGCCCTGTCCCCTCTGCCCCCCGCCTGCCAGTCGTGCCCAGGAGAAGAGAGCCATGTGCTGACTGCAGTGCTTTCTGAGGGGACCTGCACGCTGGGCCGAGGAAGCCGTCAGGGCCTGGGGAGCAGACCCAGGAGTGCTGGGTGGGGCTGGGGAGGGACGCGTCCCTCACACGGTCCCGTCTCTCCCCACAGCCGAGTGGCAGGTGGCGGAGGCGAGGGCGCTGGTGCACACACTGGACAACTGGTCGGTGGTGGAGACGATGGTGGTGCCCACCAGGACGCCCGACAAGAAGCTCGTGTTCGGCAAAGGGAACCTGGAGCAGCTGACGGGTGGGCCCCACGCACGTGCCCCGGGCCCCCTGTCCCCTCTTCTCCCCGGGGATCGCAGCCACGGCGGGGTGCTGTCAGGGCCGGGTGCAGGCGGCCTCACGGGAACTCGGGAAAAGCTGCCACTGGGATCAGAACGTCAGGGAGGCCCTGAGGGTGCTGTCCACACAGTTTAGGGTGGGAGCCGCCCTGCCGCCCCCAGCCCCACCCTCCCCTCTCTGGGCTGCTCGCCAGCCGCTCAGTGCCCTGCCGTGAACCCTGACCTCTGGACCCTGACCATCCCCACCCCAAACTGCCCTCGGCTCACAGTTCTGAGCAGCGAGTCCTGCAGATGGCCCGTCTAGGTTCCCCCGGGCCGTAGACGCGCTCAGTCCCCCCGGGTGGGTGTCCTCCCCTCTGTGTGACAGAGACCCACGCCCCTGAAGACAGACCCCATCGACCCCTCAGCCGCCTCCCGACATCCCACATACGATGCTCTGAGTCCGGGATGTCCCGTGAGCACAGCCAGCGCGTGCAGCCCCGTCCCGCAACAGACGTGCTGGGGTCACAGACCTGTGACGAGACCATCTCTTCCCCTCAGAGAGAATCAGGGGGTCGCCCGAGGTCACCGCCGTCTTCCTCAACGTGGAGAGGATGAGCGCGCCCACCCAGGTACCTGGGCTCCTGGGGGGCCAGGCGGGCGGGTCAACATCCCACCAGGAGGGACATGAGGACACAGGACCACGTCCGCCCAGCCTGGGGTCCTGTCGCAGAACCCCTGCCCACTCACTCGCTCTCTCTCCTTTTCCAGAAGGAACTGGAAGCCGCCTGGGGTGTGCCGGTGTTTGACCGGTTCACGGTGGTTCTGCACATTTTCCGCTGCAACGCGCGGACACGGGAGGCCCGGCTGCAGGTGGCGCTGGCCGAGCTCCCCGTCCTCAGGTAGGCGGCCGACCACGGGGCCTCCACAGATGTGGACCCCTTCTCATTTCCACATTTGATGCTGCCCGGGGGGTAAGGACGGAAGGGCACCGAGCACATCCCCCACGAGGACCTGCGCCCCAGGGGTGACCCTCCGTCCCCGGCCATGAAGCCCCGTGGAGGGGGGACCCCGGCACGGCCACTGTTCTCACCCTCAGTTCTGTCGTGTCGCCCCTGCCCTGCCCCCCACGACAGGCCTGTACGTCCACTGAGCCGCCCCGTTTCCCTGTCAGGTCCAGCCTGAGACGTGACGTTGCCCGTCTGGACGGCCCGGGCCGGGGCTCTCGCTACATCATGGGCTCAGGTAACGCGTCCTGGGTCGTTCTCTGCGCGCTCAGGGGAGGGGGGTGGTGACGGCAGCCGCCCCCAGGAAGGGACGACGTCCGAGATCCTGATGGGGCGAGGGCTGCGCGTGGGCCTCACCTGTGCTCACATTCAAGCCAACTAGGGATTGAGGTGTTCTCCCAGGGCGGCCGAGACAAAGGACCACACACCCAGGGCGTAAACCCCAGGGGTCCATCCTCCCCAGTCGCAGGGCCGCGCTCCCTCCGGAGGCTCCAGGGGAGGGTCCCTCCTGCCTCTTCCAGCGTCCGGGGCTCCAGGGTCCCTGGGCTGGTGGCCACCTCCCTCCCGTGTCTGCGTCTGTCCTCACGTGGCTGCTCCTCTGTGTCTGCGTCTCCTCTTCTGTCTCTGATGGGACACGTCCTTGGATTCAGGGCTGCCTCCTCCAGGAAGCCCTCCTCTCCATCCTTGATTCAGGGCCACCTCCTCCAGGAAGCCCTCCTCTCCATCCTTGATTCAGGGCCACCTCCTCCAGGAAGCCTTCCTCTCCATCCTTCCCTTCATCGCAGCTGCAAAGACCCTGTTTCCAATTAGGCCCCGTTCCCCGGTCCTGGGGTCAGGACGTGGTGTGTCCTGGGGCCCCTCTCAGGCCCCTGTGGGCATCGTGGGGTCCTCCTTCGCAGGCTGTCCCCTCGGGCTCTCACTTCCTCCCGTTTTGGGGGAGCCAGGTGACCTCAGAGGGCAGAAGTCAGAGGGGAGGCTGCCGTCCCCAGGGCTGACCCGTCCCCCAGAGCAGGAAGGTGTCGGGGTGGGAGCAGCCGGGAGGGTCCCAGTGGCCAGAGCGCGTCCCCGTGCCCCGTCCGTGGCACCTTTGCTCTCGCGTCGTCGTCCCGGTTCTGCTTGCTGACCCGCCCATTTGGTGCTTTTAGGGGAGTCCTTCGTGCAGGTGCAGCAGCGTCTCCTGAAGGAGAAGGAGATGAAGATTCGCAGGGCCCTGGAGCGACTCCGGAGGAAGAGACAGCTGCTGGGGAGGCAGCGCCGGCGGCGGGAGTTCCCGGTCGTCTCGTTGGTGGGCTACACCAACTGCGGTGAGCGCGGGTCCGGGTGGGAAGCGGGGCCCCTCTCGCCGTGCTGGGCGGCGGGATTTTGGGGGAATCTGCTTGCAAACACAGCAACCTGCAGAGTTCACCAGGAGATGGCGATAGTGAGAGCGCGCCCAGTGTGACCACACGTCCGGGCGTCCGGGGGCCCACGGCACCCCGGCCAGTTGCTGGTGTTTGTTGAGTGCCAGATAGGGGGCGGGATCTGTGTCTCTCATGGACGTTTCCAAACTCTGAGCAATAGGAAAGATTCGACGATTTGAGTCCCTTCACGGTAGACTCGCTCTTTGAAGAATAAAAGCAGGTTTTATTGCGTGGCCGTTCACGTCCGCTGTAAGGTTTCTCCGAATGTTACGTGGAGTCCACGCAGGAGACAGAACCTGGGGTTCCTTGTAGCGTCACAAAGCCCCCGAGTCTCAGCCGCCCAGGGAGAAATGAAAGCACCCCCAGTTCATGTCCTGTCTACACCACCCCCTCCCGTCTACACCATCAGTCTCCGCCTACACAGATCCCCAGCCCTCTTACACACACAGGGTACACACCCTGACGCCACTGTCGCTCTTCACCTACGCATCACACGCCCCCAGCATCCACACCAACGGGCCGGCCCGCGTCCAGCAGCGGACGTGGGGGCAGTGAGGGGCCACTCATGCAGTGCGTCCCTTGTGACCCGACTTCCAGGAAAAACCACGTTGGTCAAGGCGCTGACGGGTGACGCCGACATCCAGCCCCGGGATCAGCTGTTCGCCACGCTGGATGTCACGGCCCACGCGGGCTCCCTGCCCTCCCGCATGACCGTCATCTACATGGACACCATCGGCTTCCTCTCCCAGCTGCCCCACGGCCTGATCGAGTCCTTCTCCGCCACCCTGGAGGACGTGGCCCATTCGGTGAGTGTGAGGTGGTCTCGGGACAGTGACCTCGACTGTCAGCACAAGGAGGGCCCAGGGCCCCCCAGACACTGTGTAACCGGGGACCAAGTTCCCTCATCACCAACCAACGCCCGTCCTGCTCCCCTCCAAGAGGACATAACGGGCCAGTGGCCCCCAGCTGTCCGACCGCCTGGCCCGTCTGGTCCCCAGGACCTGGTCGTGCACGTGAGGGACGTGAGCCACCCCGAGACGGAGCTGCAGAAAGCGAGCGTCCTGTCCACACTGCGCGGCCTGCGGCTGCCCGCGGCCCTGCTGGACTCGGTGCTGGAGGTGCACAACAAGGCGGACCTGGTGCCCGGGTGAGTGGCGCCCGCCCCGGCCCGGAGCGTCTCCTCGGGGTGCCGCGGTGCCGGCGCAGGGGGCGTCCTCCTCGGGGCGGCTCCGTCTCCTGCCCCGCTGCTGCCGGTCCTGCCACCAGAGGGACACGTGCGGAGGGTCTGAACCCCGTCACCCCCGCTCCCGGTGTCACCCAGCCGCACGCACACATGCACGCACGCACGCACGCACCCCGTCCTCTCCGGGGGGCCGGAAGCGCTCACACTGGGCCCGGGGCGGGGCCTGTGGGGACCCTCGCTCGGTGGCCCCGGCTGAGCGGGTGTCCCCCCCCAGGTACAGCCCCGCGGGGCCGCACGTGGCCGTGTCCGCGCTCCTGGGACACGGGCTGGAGGAGCTGAAGGCGCGGCTGGAGGAGGCGGTGCTGAGAGCCACCGGGAGACGCGTCCTCACGCTCCGCGTGCGCCTGGCGGGGCCGCAGCTCAGGTGCGGGGGCGGGGGCGGGGGCGGGGAGCGGGGCGCAGGCGGGGGCGGGGAGCGGGGCGCGGGCGGGGGCGCGGAGGCAGCGGGTGGACGTTCCGGGCCCCGGGGCGCGTCCCCACGACGGTCGGGAGGTCGGCGTGCGCCTGGGGTGCGCCTCCCGGGTGCGGGCACCTGGAACGCGCTGTGGGGGCCCCGCCGGCCTGAGTGACGACCCCCCCCCCCAGCTGGCTGCACGAGGAGGCGGCGGTGCAGGACGTGCACGTGATCCCCGAGGCCGGCGCCGCCGACGTGACGGTCATCATGAGCCACTCGGCCTACGGCAGGTTCAGGAAGCTCTTCCCACAGTGACCGCGCGGGGTGGCGGCGTCTCAGCCTCGGCCTGCGGCGCCCCTGGGGGCCCCCTCCTCCCCGGCCTGCAGCGCGCGCCCTTGGGCCCCCTCCTCCCCGGCCTGCAGCGCGCGCCCTTGGGCCCCCTCCTCCCCGGCCTGCAGCGCCCCTGGGGGCCCCCTCCACCCCACCCACCCCCCACCCCACCCCGCGCAGGGCTGGTGGCCGCCGGCTCGGCGCTTCGCGGGCCGTGATCAGGGCGCGTGTGGACGGACTGCCCTTCCAGGATGTTCCGGCCGCACGGTGTTAAAAGCTGTGTTACTGGGTTTGTAAGCCGCCCGTCTGGTTCTTCCACGCGCTGACGCCCAGCAGACGCTTCTGCCGCAGGGCAGTGAGATTCGCCATCTGCTGTGTTTGCGCGAGTGCACAGCTGCCAGGTCTCGCTTTCCCCCAGGTCATGTCGTGGAAATAATTAAAAATAAAGCGTCCCACCAACCCACACACCTGCCTCTCCAAGGCAGACAAGAAAACACGTTTTATCACGAACAGACAGGAAAGCAGGATGTGAGGGGCGGTCACAGGCAGCCACTGGGAGATGCAGAGACGGGAGGAACCTCATTGTCTACAGGGCCGAGCGGGCAGGGGCGACCATCACACACACGTTAGTTCTTATCCAGAAGAAAAGCAAAGCTTCTCCCGTGTTTGCAACAAGCAGGATGTTAACTCGTGCAGCAAAATTCCCACAGAGACAGGAGGCAGGACCCCCTCCCCCATCACCTGGGGCCCCAAGGGGGACATTCCTGGGATGCTAAACCCGCAGGACGTCCTTCGACTTTTAAAGAGATTTGCATCGGTTTCAAGGAGACCTGAGAGCCCACAATTGTAGGTTTTCTAAAGGATGCTAATGGGGGGGGGGGGTGTCTGTGTCCCTTTTGGCCCCAAGGAAAAATTTTAATTAATTTTCTTCCTTAGATTTGTATTCGCCCTTAGAAGGGTGAGTGTTTTCTGAGCTGTTGCCAAACTTCAGCATCAGGAATGATTGAAAAGAATGTCGACCCCTTTCCTTCCGAGCATCACAGGAAGGGGGTGTGTGCACTTTCCTCAGGACGGGAGAAAACTTTCTCTGTTTATACGACCCTGGTACAGACGCCCAGGGCCCCTCACTCCCTCACTGCTGCTCCCTCAGTGCCTGTGCCTCCCAAGCTTCCCTACCTGGCGTCTAACCCCGCCGTATGTGGAGAGGGAGTTTGGGTAGACGGTAGAATAATGTCCCCAAAGACGTCCACGTCCTGATCCCCGTGTGGGAGACAGAATAACGTCCCCAAAGACGTCCACGTCCTCGTCCCCAGACCCTGTAACGGCAGAAGGAGTCTTCCAATCTGATCAGTTCCAGGTGCTGAGCTGGGAGGTGATCCTGAGGGTCCGGGTGGCCGCCGTCCTCACAGGCTCCTCATCAGGGGGAGGCAGTGGGGTCCGACGGCAGAGGTGTCACGATGATGCGGGATCGGTGAGCCGAGGAGTCGAAAGAAAGATTTCTTAGACTCTCAAGATCTGGCAGTAGTGCTCTTTTATTTAGAGAATAGTGTGGAATAGCATGGGGACAGGACCCATGGGCAGTCAGAGCTTCTGCTGCTGCCACTGCTGCTGCCCCCGCTGGCATGGGGACAGGACCCACGGGCAGTCAGAGCTTCTGCTGCTGCCCTGAGTTGAGGATTAGGGCTAATAAGGCATGGGTACGTGACTTATTTTTACTGGAAAAAAAAGAAAAGATGATGTAAAAAGTCATTAAATGATTTCAGTGCAGATGGGGTCTGGTTATTGTGCGGTCATATAACTTTAGATACGAATCTGGTCATATAGATTGGCATGCAGGTGAGGATGCCCCGGGCTTCTCTCCCTGGGGCAGTCCTAATTCATACCATAAAAAAAGTCCACTGGGTCATATAGTTTGGCACGTAGGCCAGGTCACCTTGGGCTTCTCTAGCTGGGGCAGCCTTAATCCACATCATAAACCCCCCCTGAACCCATTTGGCCCCAAAATCTTTTGGGGATATGGACGACGGTCAGTCTTCTGTAACTACTTCCGGCTGTACAAGGTCGTAGAGCTGTCCTAAATGGGGCCATAGGTATAGGTAGGGGGTTCAGCAGACCGGAAGACTGCACCCATGGAGTCCAAGGCTGACAAGGCATCCAGAGCCTCTGGGGACGAGAGAATCATTTGACGAGAGGTGGTCCAGGAGGTGAAACTTTGTTGACATGCAGAAGACAAACAATGAAACAGACAACAAATTATAATAAGAAATATAAGCAGTATGATTAACCCAATGAATAAGGTTTTGATAGCAGTCCAGAAACCTGGTCCTGACGAGGAGTTCAACCAGTCATTTAGAGATAGGGGAGGGTCAGACATGGACTTAACTTGGTGGTTCATATCAGATAGGAAGCCGGAGATATTTTGATGGTAGTCAGGAATATAGACACAACATTCAGTTTTTATAATGACACGAGTGCCCCCCTGTGCTGCTGTCAAGACATCCAGTGCCATTCGGTTTTGGAGGACTGCCTTACGCATTTGGGATACTTCTAAATCGAGCAGCGAAAGGCTATGTTGTGTATCATTTAATGCCTTCATAGTAAATTTGTTTAGGACTTCCATGGGCCAGATGACACTTTCAATTCCTAATTGGGGAAGGAAAATTGAGGCAACGTGGTCATACCAGTGGAAGACAGAGCGGGTCCAGCGCTGTTGCAGGTTGGGTAGGTTAGCAGGAGGAGATATAGTAAATGTAGTTCTACCTTGCATCCAGACGAAACCTAGGGTGCATCGTCCAATCCATCCAGGTGGCAGCCAAAGCCATAAGTTGGAGCCACATAGCCACTGAGTGCCATTAGGGCCTAACCAACGTGTGCTGGGCCGTCTATCCCAGTCAGTCCCAAACCAATCAGTATTTTTTAAGGTTATGATATGAGAACACATATGACAGGGAATTTTCCCATAGGTCGGATGCTATTAGGCCATGTATCACAGGTGTGATTGGTTTGTTCCCAACATAGAGTGGACTTTTACTGAGTTGATCACTAGCAGGAGTGAGCCAAATATATTCGTCCCAAATTTGATATAGTCCATCCTGTGTGTATCAATAAATTGGGGACTTTACCTTTGGAACTTGTCGTTTATGATCCACCTGTGACAAGGCAAATCTAGTTAGTATTTGGGCAGTAGTGTTGAAGGAAAAGGTTTGCTTGTGGCCAGGGAACTCCCAGGTATCAGAGATGGATGGCCACAAGGAGACATTATGATTAGTAACAGATGAATCTTGCAGAAGAGCTAGAATCTAATATCCATGAATGTGTACTATACCTTCTACTGAAACATAATTTTTTTTTCTCCCTAAAATCACCCTCATTTTTATAAAAGATAGCCAAATTAAGATTAACTGGTCTGCCAATTATTTACATAAGTGCAGCAAGAATACCAATTGATTATACAGGCTTTTTAAATCTGCTTTGCTGGAATTTTTATGAAGAATCTCAGATTGAACTGTAAAGGCCTCTCGAGGCCAGAAAAGCCAAGCCAAGGACTTGCCATCAGATTTTGCCTGCAGTACCTACAGGTTTGGGTGGACTCCTCTCTTCTCGAGGTCCCCCAAAATATTCTGAGGTTCCTTGCACCTGCCAGATAAGCAAGCTTCCTTACTTACCGGGTAAGATTGCCAGAATCTCTGTAAACAAGGTACCAGGCCCATGTTTCCAAGTGGCTGTATTCCAGAATGTCCAATCTTTGTTCCTGAAAAGCTGTGTTGTCATATCTGAGCCTGTATGTTTCTCTCAAATATGACATTCCAGTCAAAGCCTTGGTAAGATAACCAATGTGTCCTGTTATAAGGAGACCAAATTCTTATTGAACTTATGCAAATAACTATATTGCCACGAAATAACCGTACTCACAAAGAGTTTCCAAATTCTGGAGGGATCAGGTCGGGAGAAAAAGACAAATGTTTCAGTTTTGCTTATAAAGATATATTTCACTAAATTGCTGTAAGTCCTAGTTAGCATAAGAGAAAAGAAAGAAAGATTTCCTTAAACATGAGGAAACAAAACAAAACATCAAAACTCAGCAATATTTCAAACAGAAGTCATAAAAAATTATAATCATCCTCATCAGTTCACACAGTCCTGTATAATCAGTTCTTGAGCTTAATCTTCTGTTAGCAGGTCTATGAGCTTAGTTTCTGTTAGAATTCTGTAATTTCTTACCCGGTTCAGTTTTACAATCTGAAAGTTTATCAGAAACCTATAGTTTAGAACCTTTGTCATAATCCTTTCCAGGAATTTCTCTGAAGACGAAACATTTGCAAAAGCAAAAAGCATCACAGTAAAACAACTATCTGCAAATGGACAAAAGACTCAAAAGGGCAATTGACAAAGAAACTTGGCTATTTCTGTGACATATAACACTTTAAGATAATAACTGGAATTATGACTGATAACCAGAACAGATTAGAATTTTAGGAATGCTATATAATGTTAAGACACGTATATTAATAACATTCACCCACATAATACCACGTAAGAAAGTTTATCATCGCTTATTTGACAATGCTTCCCATGTAATTTAATAAACCAAATAAACCTAATTAATTTAGTATTTTTCCTCCTTATAGGAAGAGAGCAAATTTCTTTGAGAAGTCTCAGGGGCCCTCTGAAAATCCTCAGAGAAATTCTTCTTCCATCTACCAGGTCAAAAGAAAGCCTTCATTCAGGATTTGAATATTTTTTTTGAGGGAGAAGCTTGTCAAAAATGTCAAAAGTTTTTAAAATGCTTGTTCAAATAGGAAACAATGATCACTGTTAAACAATGCTCAGGCATCCATTCAAAGTGACAACAGAGACAGTCAAGAGCAAACAACATCGTCAAAAAATTTTAGAAGAGACCTCTTTCTTTCTGAATATAGGAAATTATTTTAACAAAACATAGATTTTCTGTCTATGTTGTTCTAACTCTATTAGAGCAGGCCAAAAGTTCAAGAAAATTATGCTTTGAGAGGAAACCAAATTTTAATTTCTGTACCAGCTTATTTTTAACATTAAAACTCATTCACTTAATTGGATTTACTCTAATTTTAGTCTACTTGACCAGGCATAAAACTCCTTTCAGAATTTCTCCTTCACAAACCTTCTACAACTTTCTTTTTGCCTTCAGAACTTGTCCCAAAGTCTGTCTTTTTTCCTTTCTAGTACTTTAGGACAAACTTATCTTTCTTAACCCATCAAACAAAAATACTTCCATTCTTTATACCCTCTTTACTGAAAACATACATTTTAACTTTCCTTAGATACAGAGCTGTTTTCCTTATTAATTTCCAGTAGCTTTAATTATATAGGTTAATAAGAACTTTTAACCCTTAACAGACCATAGTAAACACTAAAAAGGTAAGCAATTACGAATTGTCTTTTATACCAGCATTCTAAACACTTCATAATTTCTAGAAACACGCTGCTTTACAATAACAGACCCAAAGACTTTTAGCCTCTCTGCAATAAGAAGCCAAAAGTAGATAACTTAGAGAAGTTTAGCTGTAATGCTTGTGTGCTATCCAATCCAAAAATGACCCAGATGCTCAGATTTTTATCATTTAACTTAACTTGGCAAAACTCAAGATTGTTATCAAAACAATTTGGAAGCTTTTTTTTTTTTTTCAAGTATACAGACCATAAAACAGTTATTGTACCCACAAAAACTTCATGAGACATTAGACAAAACTGGTCATCCTTTAAAGCTATTATTTTGCTGACGAATTTAACAGACAATGTGAACTTATTTGACTAGTAAACCCAGGCTGCATGCCTGCATCATATGCAAATACTGACAGCTCTGACAAGAAGACCATTTTCAATCAAACCAACAAACTTAAACAAGCTTTCATTTGCCAAAAGTTAATTCACATCAAGTTAACTTGAAAGACATTGGATTAATTTCTACTACATTTAGAATTTATGTAAGCGCTTACTTGAAGCCAATTAAACAGAGCTCTTAATTTTGGTAACACACCATCCGGAGGTAAAATATCACACATATAACGTACACATAGACACACGTACACAGAGACTGCACAGCTATTGTTAGAGCTATTGTTTTTTACCAATATTTGTGGAGAAGATACTCAAGATGCTGGATTTTTGGCAAGGGCACGCTTATGGCCGTTTTGCCTCTCCCCTCCTCTTTCTTTCTTTCTTTCTTTTTTTTTTCTTCAGTCTTAGGAATTAATGATGGGCTAGATAGTAGTTCCTGGAGAGGGGAGATGATAATCCTTTCTGTGATAAAGGAACTAGGTGGAATCTGAACTGCCTCTAGAGCTGTATTTCCAGTCTTGCAAGGATTTTCTAAGGACAGTTGCTCTTGATTTCCCAGAAACTGGATTGTAACTCAGATTACATTCCAGGTTGATCTACCTGTCCAACTGCATCACAAAGGCACAGAGAAACCCCTCAAATTTTCTCCCAGATGGAGTTAGAATGCATCCGCAGGGTGGGTCTCTGGGGATGCTTAGGAGCCTTCCCCGTGGCGGTAAAGCCAGTGTCTGACTGACAGCAGCTGGAGAAAGGGTGCAGAGGCTGATTGCGGGTGTGCAGAGGCCGATTGCGGGTGTTGACATAGTTATAAGATTTAGTCAAGTCCTGCTCAGCCTGGGCACTTTGTCTCTGAGCCAGCAAAGTTGAGGTAGGGAAGCAGGAGGCAAAGGCCTGGAACTGGCTGGAGGCTGGGGCTCCCAGTGCCAAGGTTGAGAGTTAAATCCCTGGCAAAAGTCTTCTTTTTCCAATTTTACAGAAGGTCAAGGTTCTGCTCAGGTCTAGCCTGAACTTAACCTCTACTTGGTGACAACAGAAGAGATGGTGAGCAAAACAGACAAAGAAAGGAATAGAAGAGATCAGACCTCACCCTCATGGCCTCTTCCAGAGGGTTATCAAGATAAGAGTCACACAACAGTTCCTGTGCTGGGGCACACTACGCTAGCACGACAGTTCACAGAATAAATCACAGGTCTCCTACCCTCATAACCGACTCAGTAGGTGACTAAAATACTCAATGAGTCGACTGTCAAGAGAGGGCACCCCCACTTAGGGTTGCTGGGGTGATCAGGCCCAGAAACCCAAAGTTGGGGCTCCCAGGGGTGGAGCCTTTTACTCTTTAAAGATTTCTTTGTTTCCCAGTCGCAAAGCTCAAAAGGAGATGAAAATTGCCATTGTAACTCCAAGAGAGACAAAAGAAACGGGTCCATTACCATGAAAAATCCCCCCTGAACCTAGGGCAGCGTCCTACCCGTCGTTCCTACTGTGGGGTTCCTATAGCAAGGGGTGATGGGGGCGTCCCCCGGCATTGCATCCCTTGTATACCTTCCCTGTTATGCCTGGCAGTAACAGGTGCCTGGTGCCTATTCTGCCTGACAGCATGGGCCTGGTGAATGGTTCCCGAGAGAAAAGGAGAAAGAAAAGGGGCCATTACCTTGAAAATCCCCCCATTGGGGTTCCTGTAGCAAGGGATGATGGGGGCATCCCTTGAACATCTTCCCTATTCTGCCTGGCAGGAATAGGTGCCTGGTGAATGGTCCCAGAGAAAGGGAGCCATTACCTTGAAAATCCCCCCATTGGGGTTCCTGTAGCAAGGGATGATGGGGGCATCCCTTGAACATCTTCCCTATTCTGCCTGACAGTAATAGGTGCCTGGCGTATGGTCCCCAGGAGAGAAAAGGACAAAGACAGTGAGAAAGAGAAAGACAGTGAGGAATTTTCCGCCAGTCTGGGGGACATTCTACCCAATTGCATCCTGGAGCCATTCTCCCAAGAAGGGGTTCCCATACTCCACCAAAGGTTAGAGTTTGGTACTTCCCTTGAACTGGAGTCCCGAGTGGGACTTTTCCCGCAGTTCAGAGCGTGGTCAGGTGCCAGAGGGAGGGGTCCCATTCCAGCCTTAGGAAAAGAAACCTTCCACGGGAGTCTTGGAGATTGGCGGCCGTCCTAATGACTTAAGTGGCCGACCCGCGCCCACGTAAAATTTGTCTATTAGAGATAGAGTCAGGAAGGAATGGATTAATTCATTCTCCATCACCCTGAGGCTTAAGGTACTGAATCTCTTCAAGCTGAATGCCACAATTTGCCCCATAGAGTAGCCATGGGCAGCAAACGTGGATTCATACAGCCATCCAAGAAAGTTCCCGATGGAGCAGTGAATCTAGATCCATCCTTGAAAAAGAGCAGGAAGGAATGGATTAATTCATTCTCCATCACCCTGAGGCTTAAGGTACTGAATCTCTTCAAGCTGAATGCCACAATTTGCCCCATAGAGTAGCCATGGGCAGCAAACGTGGATTCATACAGCTGTCCGAGAAAGTTCCCGATGGAGCAGTGAATCTAGATCCATCCTTGAAAAAGAGAAAGGCACAAGGAAGAAAAGGGCACTTACCAGAACTCGAGCTCACAAGCCGATGAAGCAATTCCCCGTACGGAAGATCCCCTGAAGCAAGGTCCCCGTACGGGCCACCAGAAATGATGCGGGGTCGGTGAGCCGAGGAGTCGAAAGAAAGATTTCTTAGACTCTCAAGATCTGGCAGTAGTGCTCTTTTATTTAGAGAATAGTGTGGAATAGCATGGGGACAGGACCCATGGGCAGGCAGAGCTTCTGCTGCTGCCCTGAGTTGAGGGTTAGGGCTAATTTTATAAGGCATGGGTACGTGACTTATTTTTACTGGAAAAAAAAGAAAAGATGATGTAAAAAGTCATTAAATGATTTCAGTGCAGATGGGGTCTGGTTATTGTGCGGTCATATAACTTTAGATACGAATCTGGCCATATAGATTGGCATGCAGGTGAGGATGCCCCGGGCTTCTCTCCCTGGGGCAGTCCTAATTCATACCATAAAAAAAGTCCACTGGGTCGTATAGTTTGGCACGTAGGCCAGGTCACCTTGGGCTTCTCTAGCTGGGGCAGCCTTAATCCACATCAACGAGAGGAAGCCCGAGGTGGCTCCGCACTGGCTGTGCACACGGAGGTCGGGGCCGTGGTGGCCCCGGAGCCGGAAAGGACAAGCACAGATCCTGCCCTGCTGCCTCCGGGAGCACCGCCCTGCCGACGCCTGGACTGCAGCCCGGGGACAGCCGCGTGCCACTTGTGACCTGCAGACCTGGGGGAGGACAGTGTGGTCTGAGGCCACTGCTGTGGCGTCTGGTGGCAGCCCCGGGACCCCCACGCGCAGAGCTGACAGGATGAGGGCCCGACTTCCCGTTCCCCCCAGAGGCCTGGGCGCCTGGCTGCGCTGAGCGGGATGGGACGCGGGTCCTGCAGCCCCGTCTGCCCCGCCAGCTGGAGGGGGACCGGGGTGGCCCCGTGGGCGCAGCACCGCCGCCTCCTCCAGGAGGGGTGACCCGGCCAGGACGCCCGCAGCCCCGGGGCTGGTTCCCGCGGGCCGACCCCGAGGGGCTTTGGAGAGACACCAGGGGGCGGCGCAGTGTCCTCGTGCCCCGGGGTCCAGCCTGTCCGCTCGCTGTCCGGGTGGCCCTGGTATGAGCCCCACAGGCTCCCTGGGCTCCCCAGCCGTCCTCTCGGGCGCACCCCTGTGCCGGGCCGCCCCAACCCCCACCCCCACCCAGGTCCGGCCCCCAAGCTCCCCATCCGGGGGCACAGGAACCTGCAGAGGGTGGTCCCGGCCTCTCCGCCCGGAGCCCCCGATGCCCGGCGTCCCCTCCTCCTCCCGGAGGACCCCAGGAGGGGGGCAAAGCCGCAGCCACAGCGGGCGACTGAGGGTCCAGACCCGCAAGCGGGGCCCAGGCCCAGCAGGGCCTCCCCGAGGAGGACGAGGCAGGGATGGGGGGTAGCGGGCGGGGGACAGGAGAGGGCGGGGTCCCACGGGCCCCGGGGAGGGGGGCGGGGTCTCCTGGCCCTGGGAGAGGGGTCAAGGTTCCGGTGCAGCTGGAGCTGGTTCGAGACCGCCCGCACCCCCACCGCACCCACTTCCCCCGCACCGGACTCTGCGAGACCCTCTTTCTACACCGGGGCCTCTCCCTTCTCCCACCCGGGCCCGCGGCGCCCCGAGGAGCCGGGACCTGAGCCCAGCCGTGTGGCCGGGGGGGGGGGGAGGCGGCCGCGGGAGGACGCAGGGGGTCTGGGCCGGACCGTGCCGGGAGGCCCCACCGCGCCTCCGACGTGGGATGGTCCAGAGACGGCAGAGGGCGAGCGCGCGCAGCACCGTGCTGACCAGCGTTCACTCAACAAACGCTGGTTCGGCGCTTGCCCGGCCGCGCTGGCTGAAACGCTCGGGCGGGGGTCTGAGCCCTTCCCGCGGCCGGGGGTCTGAGCCCTTCCCGCGGGCGGGGTCCGAGTTCTTCCCGCGGCCGGGGTCCGAGCCCTTCCCGCGGGCGGGGGTCCGAGCTCTTCCCGCGGCCGGGGGTCCGAGCTCGCAGCCACCAGGCCGCCCCGCCAGCAGGATCCCTGGGGCGGAACGCGTCCCGCGAGTACGGAAGTCTCCAAAACTAATCTCTAAAACTAAAAGTCTTTGCTTCATGTCCCCACGGACAGACGGGCCCAAAATAGCACAAAACTCCAAACTCTGATCCCGTCCTTGTTTCCAGACACAAACGGAGGGGGGAAGAGGCACAACTCGGCTGTTTGTAAAAACTCTCAGTGACCAGAAAAGAGTGCGCCGTCGAGTCCACATCTCTGCGGATTATCGAGATGCCCCCAGAACGCCCGGTCGTTTAACGGGAACAAAAATCCGTAAACTGATCTGACTTTGCTGTGTTTTCATTTTTCTGCAGAATTGACTCCTTGAATCGTTCCTGACGGGGCTGCGAGACGATCAGGGAAAGGATTTACAGGGAAACGATCGCCACGATGTGACCCTCAGTATCAAACACATTCCTCCGTCTGACTCAACCCCACGAGCACCAAGCCCGGTGGGTCGATGCCGACCCCGCAGAGTCCGGGTCTGAGCAGCTGGCAGGACGTCCCCCAAGTCTCTCTCTCTGGATCCCAGGCGCCCTCCTTCAGTACCAGCATCCTGAGGCCAAAAGCACACGTGGATTTTCTTTTAGAAAATGGCTAATTGGGTCCCAAAGGGAACACCCTCCAACGTGGATCACGTAGTCATTTTGGTTCAAATTCATTTTCAAAACCTGAAAAAACCCTAATGCCCAGGGCCCCTCCGTTATAGGAGGAATGTTCCGGAACTCAGGCCAGATGAGTCCAGGGTGTCCTCTCAGGAGGGAAGTGAGATAGGGAGGGTGGTTGGGACCCATCGTTCGGCCGACAACTTGTGCTGCCAGATCTGTGAGGCCACGTGCCCGAGAGCAGGTATTTGTGGGACCGGAGTTTGAGACCGCGGGGCCAGCTGGCATCTGAGAGGGGAGACCCCAGCAAGTGGCTTTCATCCCTGGGAATCCGCTCACCCTGGGAGGGGCCGTCTCTCAGGCCTGCGAGGCCCCAACACCAGAGAGTCAAGAACACGGAAAATAAGAAATACACTGAATGTCATCATGGCTGGGACCACGGGATGCCCCCAGACAGAAAGTCCCCGAAACTGAGAACGGAGGAGCCGGGAAACCGACTGCACTCCATGGTCGCTGGAGAAAGGGGATGACTATGGTGTGGCAGAGGCCCACGCCAGATGAGGAACAGACGCTGGGTCTCAGGGGCGCGTGAGTGACAGGCGGCCTCCCACCAGGGTCTGGAGGTGGGCCGGGCCTTCCCCAAGGTAGGGCTGGTGGAGCAGCTGAAACAGGGCACAGGCGGCGCCACAGGGCTCCAAATGGGCCCTCGAAGCTGCCGGGACCTCGTTCTGCTGCTTGCAAAGCCCCAGGGGAGGGCGCCTCGGAGCCTCTCGCGGGGGCCCAGCCAGACTGGACCTGGGAGAACTGACCCCAAATCCCAGTCGTTCCTCCCTGAGGACGGCCGCGTGGTCAGCTCCAATCATCAGCATGTTCATGGAATCCACCCCAAATACAGGCCGAAGGACAGTGAGGCCAGGCGCCACCCGTGGGGACGCCCTGAGTCAGGAGGAGGTTGAGGGACTGGCCCCGGCTGCCCAGACTCCACTCGCCTCCCCGTGTGCAGCCCAAACGGACGTGGAAAGGAGAATGAAGGGCGAATCTTGGTGGCACACGCTTGACGAGCTGGGGGAAGGACACGGTCAGCATGGGAGCAGCTTCTCGTTGAGCCGGATGACGTCGCTGATGAAGCTGTCCGCGCCCACAAAGTCGCCCGCGATGACGTTGGTGCAGCGCGCACCCGGCCCGGGGCTCTGCTCGCGGACCCAGGCGGTCAGGTAGGCCAGGTGCGGGAGCGTCATCTTCCTGAGGGACCCGGCTGGGTGCACAAGGACGTACTCCAGGTTCTCCGTCAGGTTGATGCCCGCCACGAACAGCCCGCCTGAAACAGGACAGGGAGAGAGGGGTCCCGGGTGCTGCGGGCGTCCCGGCCACACCGTGCGCCACCGCTCCCTCCCTGTTCTCGTGCTCAGAGCTTCAATCCACACGGACATGAGGGTTCTGACAGCACAGCTCAACTAAGGGGTCAAGTTCACTGAACTTCTCCTCTTACAGAGGATGGCGGGAGGAATAACATCCCTGAAGACGTCCACGCCTTCCTCCCCAGAACCTGTGAACATGTGACTCTATGTGGCAAAGGGGACTTTGAGATGTCATCCCGTTCAGGATGCTGAGATGGGAGACTCCGTCACAAGCCGCCTGCTCCTCGGGCTGCCTTCCCTGAGGACACAAATCTCATGCTACGGAAATGCGGCTTCGTGGGAACTGGGGCCAAAAGCACCGCCGAGCGTCTGAGCATCACCCGCGGGTTATTCATGGCGTGTTTGCAGAAAAGGGCCGATTTCCTTACAAAAGCTCGCAAACCCTGAGACCAGGGAGGAGAAGCCGCAGCAAAGGGCCGGGCGGTGGCATCCTCAGACGGACACAGGGGCCCCGCGAATCCACGTGGCCGTCACGCGGAGCTGAGGCAGGACCCGGCGGGGGTCTGAGCCTGCACTGCCCAGACTCCACCCAGTGTGTGTGCACGTGGAGGCGTGTGTGTGGACACGTGTGCGCATGTGTGCAGTGTACATGTATCTCAATCATGTGTTGGCACTCATGCATATGTGCCAGGCGTGTGCGTGTACACATCCAATATTACACACGTGTGCACCCGTGTTTGTATGAAAGCAGCCTGGTGCCCACAGCACACGAGGACGTTGCCCCACCTGGGCGGCCGCAGCTCTTCATGTGCTCCAGGTAGCGCACCAGCTCCGTGGGCTTCGCCTGGTCGGCCCACCAGTAGGGGAGCCCCGGCCACAGCTCGCGGTGCCGGCTCAGCGTGCGCTCGTCCTCGTACGACAGGAGGACCTGCTGGCCCCGCGCCCACAGCTGACGCAGCGTCGGCACCTCCTGAGGGGGAGATAGGGGCCTGTGTGAGAGACAGAGACGGGAGACGCCGGGCGTCTGTAGAGACAGAGACGGGAGACGCCGGGCGTCTGCAGAGACAGAGACGGGGAGACGCCGGGCGTCTGCAGAGACAGAGACGGGGAGACGCCGGGCGTCTGCAGAGACAGAGACGGGGAGACGCCGGGCGTCTGCAGAGACAGAGACGGGGAGACGCCGGGCGTCTGCAGAGACAGAGACGGGGAGACGCCGGGCGTCTGCAGAGACAGAGACGGGGAGACGCCGGGCGTCTGCAGAGACAGAGACGGGAGACGCCGGGCGTCTGCAGAGACAGAGACGGGGAGACGCCGGGCGTCTGCAGAGACAGAGACGGGGAGACGCCGGGCGTCTGCAGAGACAGAGACGGGGAGACGCCGGGCGTCTGCAGAGACAGAGACGGGGAGACGCCGGGCGTCTGCAGAGACAGAGACGGGGAGACGCCGGGCGTCTGCAGAGACAGAGACCGGGAGACGCCGGGCGTCTGCAGAGACAGAGACGGGGAGACGCCGGGCGTCTGCAGAGACAGAGACGGGGAGACGCCGGGCGTCTGCAGAGACAGAGACGGGGAGACGCCGGGCGTCTGTAGAGACAGAGACGGGAGACGCCGGGCGTCTGTAGAGACAGAGACGGGAGACGCCGGGCGTCTGTAAGGGGACACAGTGATGACCCGCCGTCCCGGTCAGGTCAGGCTGCGGCCCCGGCTCACCCCTCGCGGACACAGCATGTGCCCGAAGATGTTCCTGACGCAGGCGACCAGGTACTCGTGCAGCTCCTCCGTCAGCCCCTCGAAGCCCCTGCAGGCCAGGATGACCACCTCGCGCGGGTGTCTCTCCAGCCACTCCGAGATCTCGGTGAGCGTGTCCTGGGGGGAGGGCGCGTCAGGGCCCGGGGACAAGGACGCTCCCGCGGGCGTCCCTGCGCAAACTCCGACAGATGGCCCGTCCCGGACAAGCAAACACACAAAGCTTGGGGAACGCAGCCGCGCCGCCTGCCCTCGCTCCGGGGGGAAGCGTGCGTACGTGCGTTTGCACTTGCGTGCGTGCGTGCGTGTGCGTGCTCGCTGTGGACGCGGCACTGTGTGTGCAGGGGTGAGTCTGGAGGCTCCGGGCGCGGGTGGGCAGCGGGTGACGGAGGCGTGCGCGCCCGCGGAGGCCGCTCCAGCGCCGAGGCCCGGGGGCTGCGGGGGGCGCTCGCGAGTCCGAGGCCAGACAGACGGCACAGCGCCGCCGCCAGACCTTGGAAACGCCGTCGAGCAGCCGCGAGGAGGAGACCGGGAGGCCCCATCGGGCAGGAGGCCGAGTCGGGACCCACCTCACTCGGACCCAGCGGCCCGGAGGGGCGGGGGGCGGTGCGAACCCAGCCGCGCAGGCTGGTGCGGAACTCGCGGGGACGCCCCGGCCGGCCGTACCTCCACCAGCGCCGTGGTGTAGACGAAGTGCACGAAGTGCAGGTTCCTCCGGGAGCCCTCGGGCACGTGCGCCACGCGCAGGTCCAGGTAGCGCACGCCCGCGTCCAGCTGCTCCGTGACGTCCAGCGCCTGCGGACGGACGCCCGTCAGCTCTGCCGCCACGGCCGGAGCTCCCACCCTGACTCGCACCCGCCTCGTGCGGCCGGGACGCCACCCCGGGGCCGCAGCGCTGACCCCGGGTCGGACCGAGCTGTGTGGGTGCCCCGCGGGTCGGGCAGCGCCCGTCCTCCACCGGGGAAGCCGCTCTCCGGGGACGGGGCGCTCGGTCCTCCCCATCCCTGCAGCCAACGCCCCTCAGCCCTGACCCCCCTCTCCGATGTCCCCGCGAGGGCCCGCCCCCTCCTCCCGGGGAAGCCCCTCTGGGCTCAGCAGCCCGGGCCGGCCTCCCAGCACCGAGAGACCCAGCACCGAGGGACCCGCTCTGAGGACCCAGCTCTGAGGCACCAGCACCGAGGACCCGCTCCGAGGGACCCAGCTCTGAGGCACCAGCACCGAGGACCCGCTCCGAGGGACCCAGCTCTGAGGCACCAGCACCGAGGGACCCGCTCCGAGGACCCAGCTCTGAGGCACCAGCACCGAGGACCCGCTCCGAGGGACCCAGCTCTGAGGCACCAGCACCGAGGGACCCGCTCCGAGGACCCAGCTCTGAGGCACCAGCACCGAGGACCCGCTCCGAGGTACCCAGCGTTGTGAGCACCCCCCCGGGCTGCTGTGACCTGCTCCCATCCCGCGGGGCCTGAGGTGGCCGTTGTGACACAATTGGGAACGTGGTTCCCTGACATTCCAGCGCACGCCCTCCACCCCTGCACGTCCCACACGGGTTCCGGCCACCCCAGTGATGACACCGCAGCTGGGAGCCCAGCAATCAGGCAGGACAAGCCGAGCCGGAAGGGCGGCCCCTCGGAGCCCGTGGCCCGGGCAGGGGGGGGAGGGGGCTGGGGTCGGCCGGGTCCCCCTTGGGCCCCGCCTTCCTTCCGGCCAGCACCTGGCTCCCTTTCCTGACACCCTGGTGCCCGTGTGTGCACGGTGACGGGACCACAGCAGTGGGTGCCCCTGCCCCGCAGCCTGGGCCACCTGAGCGACTCCGGGGGCCCTTCCTCTCCTCCCCCTCCCAGCTGCTCACGTCCCTAAACCCCGATCCGCACGAGGGAAGGGCTGAGGACGAGGGATGTGAGGCGACCCCATTCAAGGAGAGGCTTAATTCCAAACACACGGGCAGAGACGGTGCCCTCACTCCGTCTCCTGGAGCATCGAGTGGAAAAACCCTGTAGTGGATAAGTTTTTCTCCAACTTTCTCAAGCATGTGCACATCTGAACAAGCGTCTGGACCATTCTACAGCTCAGGAATGTGTCCTCCAGGGTGGGGAGCGTCTCTGACATGCGGTCCAGGAAGGAGACGCCTGTCTCCTGGGACGAGAGGGCTTGGCTCCCAATTGTTAACCCACGTCCTTCACAAAGACGTGGGAAGTCAGTGACTGTTTCCCTTAGAACATGATGGGACGCGTGTTCTGCTTAGCTACGTGCGAGGTGGAGCTCCGTCTGCCTCTGCACTCTGCAGTGGCTGCCTGTGACACACATCACGCCTGGTCCCTTCCTTGTTCACTAGTGAACCCCGTTCTTTCTCCCTGACCTCTGTGGGGGTGGGGCTTTCTGGGCTGGAGGAGGTTTGTGTTCCATTCCATTTCTCCTTCCCGGTTACAGGTGCCACCCAGCCAGGACGGCGCTGCGCGCTGCTCAGGAGCCCACTTGACATGTGCAGACCCTAACCTGGGTGACGGACCACTTGAGCACCATGGGCCGGGTGACGCACGGCAGGAGCTTGCCCAGAAGCTGCAGCAGCCAGGACTGGCTGTGGGAAATGGGGGACCTCTTGTTCAGGCAGTAGGTCATCGTGTCGTGGCTCCCTGCAGTGACACCAAGGAGACAGTCACCCACCAGCCCCTCCTGCCCCCTGTGCTCAGAGCCGCACACGGGGACGGTGCACACAGGGGGTGGGTGACGGCCGCCAAACCCACTCCCAGGACCTGTGTGGAAACAGAGTCTTTGCATGGGTGATGAAGGGAAGGATGGAGAGCAGGGCTTCCTGGAGGAGGCGGCCCTGAATCAAGG
The DNA here is from genome assembly GCF_041296265.1 of Equus caballus. Taxonomy (NCBI): domain Eukaryota; kingdom Metazoa; phylum Chordata; class Mammalia; order Perissodactyla; family Equidae; genus Equus; species Equus caballus. The sequence continues at coordinate 48,080 of NC_091715.1, read as the reverse complement.
CTGGAGAGGAGGGCTTCCTGGAGGAGGCGGCCCTGAATCCAAGGATGGAGAGGAGGGCTTCCTGGAGGAGGCGGCCCTGAATCAAGGCTGGAGAGGAGGGCTTCCTGGAGGGGGCGGCCCTGAATCCAAGGACAGCGTCCTTCTCAGAGACAGAAGAGGAGACGCAGACGCAGAGGAGCAGCCCCGTGAGGACGGAGGCAGAGACGGGAGGGAGGCGGCCACCAGCCCAGGGACCCTGGAGCCCCGGACGCTGGAAGAGGCAGGAGGGACCCTCCCCAGGAGCCTCCGGAGGGAGCGCAGCCCTGCGACCCTTGACCTCAGACTCTGGGCTCCAGGACGGGGGAGGACGGATCCCGGGAGTTTAAGCTCCCAGCTTGTGATCATTTGTCACAGCCGCCCCAGGACAGTCACACACCTGGGAACTCATGTTAATTGCAGAAAAATGAGGAAAATATAGACAAGTAAAAACATTAAAATCCTCTATTGTCATTGTCATTATATGTTTTTTATGTGTTACATATTTATATATTTTAAATATGATATATATGGGTCCATTTATACATGGGGATGACCCATTTTACTTTGTTATCTATTCTTTCTCAGATACTTCAAACAGGACCGAATCACGCAGGTTTTTCTCTGCTGTTTCACTCACACATTACTCGCGTTTTGTGCAGCAGTCAGTCCGGAGCCTTCATCTGTTCTAACGCCCGTGTCCACCGCGGTGACGTGGCCGCGTGTGCACCTGACAGCATCCCGGGCGTGAGGGCTGGCGTCTCCCATGGAGGCAGCCTCGCTGTGAGCACGTGGGTGCGTGTGGTTTGCACACCCACGGAGCCCCCCTTGCAGACGGAGCCTTGAAGTAGACTGTGGGGGCGCGGGAGGAGCCCAGTGTGCAGCCCTCAGCCCTCTGCCGGCATCCCGAGTCTCTCCCACCGGAGGGGACCCTGCGGCCGCCCCCCAGGCCCCTTGGCACCGACACTCCCAGCTTTGCTGGTCGCTCTGGACGCTGCGTCACTGAGTTCATCCCATGGGCCACCCCCCGTGATGTCCCAGTCGTCAGGGTTTCTCCTCAGAATCGTCCGTCCGGCTCGGCGGCTTTCTGCTGGGGAGCACATGCCATTGGCCAATTCCTAACCCTCCCCATGTGGACACAGCAGCCCTGGCCTGTTGTGCGTGACGTGCGTGTGGATGTGGTTTTCTGGTTCCTCATGGGCTGGGTGTCCTGGGACGAGATCGGCACATGGGGGACAGTGGGGATTGCTCTGGGAAGAGCCAGGGCGAGGGCAGAGGGAGGCGCCCGTCCCGGGGGCTCCATCCTCTGCATCCCCTCGTGGGGGCAGGTGGCCTCTGGGAAGGACGCGAGAGGAGCACCCTCAGGTGAGGCAGTGCCCCAGGAGGGACTCACCATGCAGGATCCACCGTCTGGGTGGCTGTGCAAGGGTCCTGGGGCCCCTGTAACAAAGCCCCACAAACTAGGCAGCTTCAAACAACAGAGACGTGTTACCCGTTCCAGAGGCCAGAAATCGGACACGGTCTGAAGTCTAAGTGTGGGCCCGGCAGGTTCCTTCCGGGGGGTCTGAGAGGACTGTCTCCTGTCTTCTCCAGCGTTTTGGGGGCCGCCTCCTGGGCTCGGGCCCTTCCTTCTGCACAGCCTGCAGCACAGAATCTTCCTCCTGCCTCCTCTGTGACCCTCCTGCCTCCCTCCCACGAGGACCCTCGATGCCACACTGAGCCCCAGATAATCCAAAGAGATCCCCCACCTCAAGACCCTGAAGGAACCAACTTCTGCAAAGACCCTTTTGTCATGAGACAAACGTATCCACAGCTTCCGGGGACGAGGGTGCGGGCGTCTTTGGGGCCGTGTCCTGCCTGCCGCGCGGGGACGAGGACGTGGCGACATCTTGAGGACGCTGTTCGGCTCCGTTACGGGGTTTACTGTCCTCAGCGTTTAAGTTTCTTAATGAGGGGAGACCTCAATGTCTGTTTAGGAGTCGAGTCTGCCCGCCTTTTCCTCCCCAGCTCCTGCGCTTGGGGTTTTCCTCAGAAAAGCTAGTATCTGGGCCTGTTTACCTGTCTCTTCCGACAGAACTTTGTGGTTTATGTTTCACTTAAATCTTTGAACATTCTGTGACACGTCTCCCTGTAAAACATGAGACGGCATCTCGCCTGATCCCCCCTCCACATTATTAGCCACCTGGAGCCTCTTCACCGTCGAGGGAACCCTGTGTGCGCAGACGTGAAACGCCTCCTCGTTTATAAGACGTTACATTCTCAGAGTTGTAGCCACTTTTGAATTCAATGTTCGGATCCACCGACCTGGAGCGTCACCGACAGCGGGTCTGGACGGTGAGGGGAGCTTTACAAACGCCCCGTGTCATCTGCGTGTGAAATCTGCACGTCACCACTGAGCACATCAGAGCCCGTCCTGCTCTCCCTTCTCAGACGCTCTGACGCCGGCACCGCCTTCGTCCCGGCGGACGGGCGGGAAGGGGCCATTCTGTCGACCTGGAGGTGCATCTCTCGTTCGTTCCGTCGCATCCTCGTCCCGACTCCCGACCGGAGGCTCCGTTTTCCTTCATCTGCAGCCGGCAAATCGTCCCACTTGCCTCATGCATTTCACATTTTACTGTTTCTGTAAACGGCGGGTGTTTCCATTTCCTGTTCTGACGGGTCGACTCGGCCACGAACAGCGTCTTCTGGATTCCCACGCGTGGACGACACCTCTCAGTCTGGTCGTGCGGTCGGCGGCCTCGTCTCTGCTCTGACGCCGGCTGGGCCTTGTTCATGAACACGCCCGCGGGCGCCCAACTCCGTGCCCTCGCGACGCCCCAGTGGCCGGTGGTCCTGGTGGGAGGGACCTGGGCCCGGGAAGGACGCCCCAGCCCGGGCCTGGCAGGCAGAGACGGCGAGGTGAAGGGAGCCGGACCCCCAGGAAGAAGTGGCCGCCGGCCGGCAGGGCTGCAAGGAGGGTCCCGAGGCGCATCGAATGCTGAGCTGGGACCCCAGCCGGGCTCGCCTGCCTCCGCCGCGTCCCCGCACGCCCGGCACCTGACCCTCCACCCCACACGGGGACTCGGGCCTTCGGTGGTGAGGTGATCGGGGCGGGAGTGTCCGGGGGCAGCTGTGACGAAGGAGCACAAACTGGGGGCTTAAACCACAGAATTCACCCTCTCCCACCCCGGAGGCCAGAGTCTGAGATGAAGCTGCTCACGTGTGTGTGTGTGTGTGTGTGTGTGCGCGTGTTCGTGTGTACCTGCGTGTGCACACGTGTGTGGTTGGTGGAGCCCAGCCCAGCCCACAGCCAGCACCCCCCCCGGCCACAGAGCCGCTCACCCGGGATGGAGAGGTGGTGCAGGGGCACGTCCCAGAGCCGCGGGCACAGCGCCGACATCCAGTCCGCGTTCACGGGGCGTGGCAGGCTCCCGCCGCCGCCAGGTGCGCTCAGCTGCCCGCCCATCGAGGAGCCCGCACGACTGACCTGCGAAACGACACAGGGTTTGCACAGCGGAAAAAAGGGGAGCCTGGAACACCCTGTAGACAGAGAGAGAGACCAGCCAAGCGTGCCAGCCCTGCACTGCGACCCCTGGGACCCCAAGCTCGCTTCCAGCCTGTGCCTCTGTTTCCCCACTTGCAACGGGGACGGTGGCCCCGACAGTATCGAAGGTCACCTGAGGGTCAGGGACACACTCACACCCCCGTGTCCGCGAGAAGCTTCCTGCGAGGGCCCTTCCCCTGAGACCTAGAGGAGACCCCGGCCCCCGTCCACCGTCAAGGCCGCATGGACCCCGTTCCCAGCCTGGCTCCAGGCCATGCACCGGACCCCAAAGCACTCGCCACGACGAAAGCCTGTCCCACAAGCCTCAGAGCAAGGGCGGCCACTGCCACGTCCTCCATCTCCACCCCAGAGCTGACCACAGCACCCCAGCCTCCAGCAGACGCTGCCTCAGGGTGCCGGAGTCCAGAGGCCCTCTGTCCACCACCCAGGCCGGCCCCCCTGCCCCGCCCACACCCCTGGCATTGGTTTACTGTCTCCACAGAAACCCCTTTACCCACCTGTTCACAGGTTAACAAAGCTGGGCTGGGGAGTTGTCTTTATTGTGTAGTCCCCCCTCTACAGTAAGAGTCCCATCTACTGCCACAATCCCCCTCTACAGAAAGAGTCCACCTCTATGATCACAGTTCCCCTCTCTTATCACAGTTCCCCTCTACAGTAATAGCTCCCCTCTACTGTCACAGTTCCCCATACAGTATGTTCTCCTCTAACGTCACATTCCCCCACTACAATAGTCGTCTCTGTCTGTCATCATGGTCCCCCCTCCACAGTAACAGGCCTCCTGAATTATCAGAGTTCGCCCTCTACAGTAATAGTCCTCCATTGTCACAGTCCACCCTCTACAGCAACAGTCCTGTGTTCGCCAATGATCAGAGAAAAATGGTGCCCGCCGTGGGGGCGCAGGCCCTGCCCCCGCAGCCGTCCCCCCCCGACCCCCGGTGGCCAGGGCTGGGTCGCTGCCCTCCGGTCTCTGGTTTCAGGGGCCAGAGCAGGTGCGTCTCCGCACCTGAGCGCGGACCCCGAGCCGCCAGGTGGCCCCGCTCCCGGCTCAGCTCCACGGCCTTCGGCGCCTCGGCGGGGACCCTGGGCCCGCCCCGCCCCGCCCCGCCCCGCCCCGCCCCCGCCCCGCCCCCGGAGCCCGGTTTCCGCAGGACGGCTCAGGCCCAGCCCGCGCAGCCCTGGCCGGGGCCGCGGCCTCCCCTCCCCCGACCCCGACCCCCGGGCTCCCCTCCCCCGACCCCGACCCCGCGGGCTCCCCTCCCCCGACCCCGCGGCCTCCCCTCCCCCGACCCCGACCCCCGGGCTCCCCTCCCCCGACCCCGACCCCCGGGCTCCCCTCCCCCGACCCCGACCCCGCGGGCTCCCCTCCCCCGACCCCGACCCCGCGGCCTCCCCTCCCCCGACCCCGACCCCCGGGCTCCCCTCCCCCGACCCCGACCCCGCGGGCTCCCCTCCCCCGACCCCCGGGCTCCCCTCCCCCGACCCCGCGGCCTCCCCTCCCCCTCCCCCGACCCCCGGGCTCCCCTCCCCCGACCCCGACGCCCGGGCTCCCCTCCCCCGACCCCGCGGCCTCCCCTCCCCCTCCCCCGACCCCCGGGCTCCCCTCCCCCTCCCCCGACCCCGCGGGCTCCCCTCCCCCTCCCCCGACCCCGCGGGCTCCCCTCCCCCTCCCCCGACCCCGCGGGCTCCCCGACCCCGACCCCGACCCCGCGGGCTCCCCTCCCCCACCCCCGACCCCGACCCCGCGGCCGGCCCAGCGGGTGAGGACGGACCGACCCGGTCAGCCCGGCCTCCCGCCCACGCGGCCGGCGGCACAGACGGGCGGGGGTTGTCCACCCCGCGAGCCGCAGCCCCGACACGGCGCCCCCGGTTCTGCGCCCACGGGGTCCCCGCCCTCCGCGGCGCCCCGGGGGCAGGAGGAACCGGGGACGCCCCCGCCCCACGCGGGCCCGGCCTCCCGGGACCCTGCACTCGGACAGACGGACAGACGGAGGGGCGCTCACACCGCGCAGCAGTCTCTCCGCAGCAGCTCCCGCCTCGTCCTCCGCTCCCGGGCGGCGCTCGCGCTTCCGAAAACACTGGCGGCGCCGCGATTGGGGGCGGGGACGGCCTCCCGCGGGGGCAGCCGCATCCGGACATCGGCTCCGCCCAGACGGCGCCCAGCGCCAGGGCGGGACCGCGCGCCGGGAACCCGGCCCTCGCCGGGACCTCAGCACGGCCCGAGTGGGACACGGGGTCAGAGGTCAGAGGACGGGGACCTCAGGACGGCCCGAGTGGGACACGGGGTCAGAGGTCAGAGGACGGGGACCTCAGGACTGCCCGAGTGGGACACGGGGTCAGAGGTCAGAGGACGGGGACCTCAGGACGGCCCGAGTGGGACACGGGGTCAGAGGTCAGAGGACGGGGACCTCAGGACGGCCCGAGTGGGACACGGGGTCAGAGGTCAGAGGACGGGAACCTCAGCACGGCCTGAGTGGGACACGGGGTCAGAGGTCAGAGGACGGGACGTCAGGACGGCCTGAGTGTGACCAGCGAGTCGGTGGTCAGCGAACGGGGATGTGACAATGACCTGACTGTCTGGCGGCGCTCTGGCCGCAGTCCACCCTTGCGGTCACTCCGGACCTGGGTCCGCAGCAAACCAAACCGTCCTCGAGCTCCGGCTGCGTCACCTCCAGGCGCCCGCGCGTGACCTCTGAGCGCTCGGCCAGCGGGCTGCCCTGCGGGCTCTCCTGCAGCGTCCGGCCCTCCCAGCCCCGAGCGGCGCTTGGCCTGGCCCTGACCTGGGTGTGTCGGCCCCCGAGGGTGGAAGGGCGTGTCCAGGCACGTGCACACCTGCGGACACGCCCACCCCGGCCCTGACGCCCGGGTGACCACGAGCCCGGGAGGGTCAGTCCCGCGCCCCCTCCCCCCATCTGCTCCGTCCTCTCACAAGGAGCCCGTGCGCCGCCTCTCCCGCGCTGGCTGCAGACCGGTCGGGACCCGAGTGGACAGGCGGCTCAGAGGGCTGCCTGGGGCCAGCACGTGGGCCGGATGCTCCATGGCGGCCTCTCTGCTCTGTTCCGGCAGCTCCCTGCCTCCCTCGGTCACTGGCCACAGGTGGCCTCGGGGCCAGCGGTTGTCTACGCGGACGTCCACTCAGTGCCACCGCGTCCCATGGCTTCGCTTTCCCTCCTCCCGACTCAGGTCCCTCGGCTCCCTCCCTCCTCCTCCCTCCCACCTTCCTCAGTTTCCCTCCCTCCTTCCTCCATCAAGACCTAGCTCCCCCCGCAGCCCCTCCCTGGCCCCGTTCTCCCCGTGTCCCTCCACAGCCCAGACCCCAGGTGAGGTCTGTAAAACGGGCCCGGAACTCCTGCGACCTTGACACCCACCCCCGCACCCCCATCCGGGGTACCGCTGCCTGCAGACTAGACCCCGCCCCTTGCCCAGGCTCTGACTGCCGTCCACTGGTCGTCCCGCGCTCAAGCCTCCCCCAGCCCTTCTCTCCTGCCTCTGAGACGCAGGACCACGGCCCAAACTGTGCAAATGCCCCAAACCGGGGAGGACGTGGGTTGCACCACAGACGGGAATCGAGGCTGCAGGACAGCGGCACTTAAAGTCGGGGCGTCCCCTGCGTCCCCAGGGCGGGCGCGGCAGCCACAAGGGCCACGCACGGGCCCAGGGCGGAGGGGGAATCAGGGACTGTGTGATGCGGCGCCGGCGGCCACCGCGGCTTTAGGTGGAGGAGGGGCTGCAGCCGGGGAATCGGGTCACGGAATGCAAGCGCCACAGGATGGAGGAGGCTGCAGAACCGGTCCCCCCGGGCCCCGGAAGGAGCAGCGCTGCCTCCGGCGGGACACAGCCCGGCCCACAGGCCCCTCCCCACCGCCTCCCTCTTCCCCGCCCACAGGCCCCTCCTCCACCGGCCCCACCGCCTCCCTCCTCCCGGCCCAGAGACCCCTCTTCCACGCGCCCCGCTACCTCCCTCCTCCCCGCCCAGAGACCCCTCCTCCACCGGCACCCCTCCTCCCTCCTCCCCGCCCACAGGCCCCTCCTCCACCGGCCCCACCGCCTCCCTCCTCCCGGCCCAGAGACCCCTCTTCCACGCGCCCCGCTACCTCCCTCCTCCCCGCCCAGAGACCCCTCCTCCACCGGCCCCACCGCCTCCCTCTGGGCCCTGACCCCACCGTGGGCGTCCTTCCCTCTGGCTCCCCCATTCCTCGGATTCATCCTGGGAGCCCCCAGTCCCACCACTGTCCTCTTCCATCACCGTCCATCCAATCCCGCCCCATTTCATTCCCTGAGACGTTGGTCCCAAACACTGGAACAGCTCCCCCCCCACCCCTCCCTGCCCTCTGACCTTGGTCACGGCCCTTGCCCCTTCCACTCCTTGGTTCCTGCCAGGGAGTCGCCAGCGGCCTGGCCGCCCCTTGTCCGTGTTGGGCGGCTTGCTGTCCATGGGACCCCTGTGCACGTGGCGCATCCTGTGGCGCTGAGGGCCAAGGGACATCTCTCCCACACAGAGGCGACAGCAAGGCTGACACGGGATGAGGACCTGCCGTGGGGCTGTCCACTCTGCTCAGAGTCCTGTGCCCGTCAGGAGCCCCAGCGCCCGGCTGTCCACCCCTCAGCCCCTGATGTGGAACCTGAAGTGAGTTCACTCATCCGTTTTTGTAGCAAGCCAATCTCTGACACCGGGGGTGGTGGAAGAAAGGAGGAATTTTATTATTGCACAGCACTGAGTAAGGAGAGAGGGCAGCTAACGCTGAAATCCCAAACTCCCCCAAAAGCTAAAAGGAAGGGTTTTTATTTGGGGTTTTCGGTAGGGGAAGGGAAGCATATAGCCTGCTGGTTGGAGCTTTCCCACCGGCCTGTCTTTGGCCTTGAGACACTGGCAGAGAGGAGGGAGCCCGTGGCCTGGCTGGTCAGCAGCTCTCCCAGCAGCTTGTATCTCTTTCAGGGAGGAGATAGTCCAGGTGCTTGTCCTTGGCGGTGTCTGTCTCCATGGAGGATAGCGGATTCTGGAGCCAGGAAGCCAGGGAGTAAGCAGGGAATTAGTGTTTTGGTTTTAACCCCATGTATTCTGGGTTTAATGGAGAGAAACTGATATCAGGGTCCGTATCACCCCAACGTGGGCCTGGAGTGCATGTGGATGTTCCACCCTAGAGGGCAGGCGCAGGGGCAGGGGGCCTGTGAGCATCTACATGGGCCAACAGTCACGTCAGGGCACTGTGTGAGCGTCTACACGGGTAAACAGCCACCACATCAGGGCACTGTGTGAGCGTCTACACGGGCAAACAGCCACCACATCAGGGCACTGTGTGAGCGTCTACACGGACAGTAGTCGCACATATCAGGTGTCAGCCCGTGTCTGCTATGAAAGTTCCTGAGGCTGTAGCTCCACATTTTTGGACACCATCCAAATGCTCTCGAGTGGCGAGGAGGGCAGCCACCACCGCGGCTCACAGCCCCCCGTCCACCCTGTGACGATGCCTGTGGGGGCTGAGGGGGCCCGGCTGACCCTGAGCCCAGGGCCGCTCCTAAGGGTGCCGTGGTCTGAGCTGCCTCCTCTTGGTAAAGATGCTCCATTCCCTCTTTCCTCGGCCTCGAGAACCAGGTGGAGCCTGCGGGAGTCATTTAGTCAGAGCCGTGCCTTGTCTGCCCCTTACCCGAGAACGGAGTCGGGACTCTCTTCCTTTCTCCCTTGGGGTCCGCCCGGCACCCCCACCCCCGTCCCACCACGCTAGGCAGCCCCGCAGCAGCCCCGCTCCTGGTGGGCTCGGAGCCCAGGCAGAGACGTGCCCTCCCCAGCCGATGTCCAACTCCTCCTGGGGGTTTATGCCTCCAGGGACGGAGAGACCGTTCCACGAGCGACAGGCCCGTGCTCACTCCAAGCCCACCGCGGGGTCAAGCGTCCCGTGTCTCTGGTGGTCTCTTCAGGTTGGGGGTGGGGAGCGACTCTGCAGGTAGACGAGGCCTCTGTGACGGACGAGGCAGAAGGTTGGAAAGGGGACGACGGTGAGAGCTCCGGGCCGGGCTGGACGGCTTTCAAGTTCCCGCTGACGGGACGTGTGGGGCGGGAGCACAGAACAGAACGGTCGTCTGAGAGCCCACCAGCTTTCACAGCCCCTGAGCGCTGGGTCCGTCGTCATTGTGCCGGTTTATTCTGGATCTTTAGCTTCTCCTCCAGGTTGGGTGCCCGGGTTCCCCCCACACCATCCCTCTCTCCTGCCTCGTCCTTGATTTCTGCGGTCGGCTCCTCGACATTCCAGTCGAAGCCCTGTTAGTACAGCGAATGTTTCTAACTGTATCCTGTGATAAGCAGAACAGACTCTTACTAAACTCATGCAAACACTTAGTGTTGTGGAAAGAATTCTTAAGAGTTTCCAAACTCTGCAGGGATCAAGTCGGGAGGAAAACGTAAATGTTTAACCCTGTGGTAAAGACACATTTTCCCAAAGAAGAGAGGAAAACGGTCTCCTTAAATTCCGCCCAGTGTGACGACCTTAAAGTTGCCAAAAGCTTGCCTTCCATAGTCTTTATCAGCATCTTTTCCGTGCATTTCTCTGAAGATAAAAGATACCTGCAAAAGCACTAGAGCAAAACAATAACTGTTATAAGTGACAAAAGACTGAACAACAGTTAAAAATCTGATGAAGGTTTGTTAGAATGTGATGGACAAGTAAATTTAATCCTTTTTGTGACATATTTGAGAATTATGGCTGATAACATTATAGCAGGACACACCAGAACTTCAGGAATTCTCATACAATCTCTAGAATATTTGTTTTAAGGGTGTTCACCTATACAATATAAGCTAACAAGGTTTATCATTTATTGGACAGTACTTTCCATGTGGTTTGACATATCAAATAAGCCCAATTCTCCCTTTTTGTTAGAAGGGAGAACAAAGCCGTTGAGAAGGTCCAGGGGCCTCTGGAAACTCCCAAAGTTACTTCCAGGTCAAAAACACCTTATTTAGAACGTGATTTTGGGGAACTTTGTTAAAAAATATCAAAAAGTTTTGAACTCTTGATCAGACAGGACCACAGAACATTTTGAAACAACTATTAATTATCCTGTTAACCGAAGTGGGAAAGAGATTTCAAAGACAAATACAGACGGTTACACAGCTGCAGAAACCTTAGCTCTTTAGTAGAAAAGATTCCGCTTTTAACATAAAGCACAGGAAATTATTTCCACAATCTCTCAGCAGGAGCAGATCAACAGCCCAAGCAAACTTTGTCATTTTAACAGACGAAAGAAAATTAAAGGTACAGTTTTACGTAAGTACACTGTTAAAGCTTAATTTAAAACACGTATAGCAATTCTGTTTAATCTCATCCAGCTTGATCACATGTAAAATTTCTTTCCGGAGATTCCTGTTTCAGGAGCCTGCTCAGCTTTCTCTCCACGTTCAGAGTCCGTCCTGCCCTTTCCTTTCTTCTTCTGGCAACAATTTCACTTCAGGACAAACTTACTTTCCTTTTCTTCAACAGAAATGCATCTCCATACGTCATATCTTATTTTCCTAACCAAAAATACACGTCCACTTTCCTTGCGTCTCGTAGCTTTAATCTCACGTGTTAATTAGGATTCTTACCCCTTGGAATCCTTGATTCCTAGTGAAAACTAAGAAGTCGGCGATGGTGAACAGGCCAGTTTCTACGTCCGTTTCCTACTTTCTAGAACAAGCGTGTGCTCTGTTACGTAGTTCAGTCTGTCAACGTGGCACAAGGTCTGGTCACGAACAGACTCAAGTTTCTCTTTGGACGGCCGATGTCATTGCAGTCTGTCTCCGTCAGTTTGCCACTTAGTCACAGACGTGCGTGTCGGGCCACAGCTCTCAACGTGGACCCGGCCGGGGTCCCTGAGGAGGGTTTCCTCAGAGCATTTAGGTGCCTGGGACCCCTTTTCCGATCTCCTGAAAACTCCAGTTGGTTCTGGGAAGAATCCGCAACCAAAAGGAAATCCCCACTAGCTTGATCCCCAAAGGCAGCCTTGCCACCCAGGCCTCAGGAGACAGCGAGCGCTCGCGGGAGGGGCCCCAGCCCGCCCTGAGAGGACCAAGGCCTCCTCTGTGGGGTTGGCGCCCAGGACGACCTCCTCCTGAGGGGCTCTAAGCCCTTGCTGACAGGAAACCCGCCCTCCTTCCTGAATAAAGCGGAGAGCTCAGAGCACGGGGGTGAGGGCTCAGCACGGAGTGAAGAGCCTCCCCGAAAGCTGGCGGTGACTCAGGGAGGTCACGAGCGCCAGGGGCTCATGCTGGGGCCGCCACCACTCGGGCTCGCCTCCTTCAGATCCCACTCTGGACACCACGTGTGTCAACCTTCAAAATATAACAGCCAGTGATTTTACCAGCAAAATGAGTTCTCTCGGGAATAGCCAGAGAACCGCCCTAGGGGCCTGCGCAGCACGGCGGGCCGTGGACAAACCAGCAGCCGGGAGGGCAGGCTGCTGCACCGGGAGGAAGAGGGGGCGCGAGGGGCGGTTCCAACGACCGTCACTGGGACGAGCTGACTGCAGGGTGGCAGGTCCTCCCTGGCTGGGTGGCTGGGGCCGTCGGCTCTGTTTGGGGTGCAGGCACACTTCCCCTGTGGGCTCTGTAACTGATGATTCTCCCCGCCGACAACGGCTTTCTGTCGGGGTCGGTCACTCACCATCTCGCCCGTAACTGACCTGGACGGTACCGCAGGCGACCTCCCCCTTCTGGCCTCGTGACTTCATTTTAAATGAGGTTTTCCTGTGTTCACTTTCACCGTAAGCAGAGTTCCCTTCACTCTCTAGCCACCCCCGCGCCCAATTTCCCCCAGGATGAGCATCTTGCACCATGTGGTCCACTGATAACAACCAACCAGCCAACATGGACACAACGTTACTAACTGAGCCCACGGCTTCCGTGAGGGTTCACGTTGGTGCCGGCCGGTGTGTGGGTTTGGACAGACTCGTAATGACGTGTGTCCCCCGCTGCGGGTCGTGCAGAGGATTTTCACTGCCCTGAAGCCCCCGTGCTGTGTCTGTCCACCCTCCCCCCGACACTGGTCCTGTCACTGTCCCCTAGCTCGTCCCTTCCAGCACGTCCCCTGTGGGGTCACACGGGACAGAGCCTTTCAAACGGGCTTCCTGCTCTTCTTTTCCTATTTGAAATGCTATTTTCATTCCACATCACCCAGAGAATGCTGTTTCAATGCAACAGACTTTTACGCCTGTCTTTTATTGATCATTCTACCACATCCATACTTACAATTAAAAATTTGTTTTACTTACTATGATCATACAGCTCTAAGGGTTACATCTTTTTCTACATTATGAGTGTTACAACTCATTAAGACAGAATATATATTTGATTACACATTTTTATAATGATTACACAAAAATAAAAATTTATTAGAACTGCATCTTTTAATAGAATGAATGCAACTTTTCCTTTTTTCCCACGTGTATTCAAGGACAAGCACGACTTATTGCTGGGAAGAGAAAAGGGGCAACAGCTGCTTCTCTCCCCAGTGTCTGCCTTTAGATGTCAGCACAGAGACACCTTGTTTAGATGGGTGGAAGTTTTGTCATGAAAGTGTCACTCATTCTGTCAATTCCTTCCCAATTACATGCCCAAATATTGCACAAAAGGTTGGTCGTCTGTCAGCTGACAATTGGATTAGCTTGTCTTTCAGTGTTGTTGAAACAAATAACGGGAAGCTTTCACAGGGATTTGTGACTCACTGGCTGGAACCCTTCCTTTCTTAGGGCTTTGCCAGCGCCTGGCAGCTCGGCAGCCGTTACTGTCCCCAGCTGCTCTCACAAATTCTCCTTTAACCGACGTGCTCCGAAGGCGGGGACCGTGGGAGATGGTCCGTCTTGTCCCACCTTTGCCCACACGGTGTCTCGTGTCAGTGAAGGGCTCCCACCCCTGGGATGTGCTCTGAGCGCGTCCTCTCCAAATCCGTGTATTTAGCCGATTCCCCTTGTGGAACGTGATTGGCGTGTCCTTCCCTCCCTGCCAACCAGCCAGCCTGCTCTGATCCTCAGACGGCCCGGTTCAGCTTCACTGCAAGGACAGTGGGTTTGTGCTGACAGCAAGCTCACAACACCCAGAGCCAACTGACAGGTTGCAGCTAAAAGCAACCCCAGCGACATCAAATGGTACAGAACTGGGACCAATGCTGTGCTTGCTCTAAGTTACGAAGACAGGAGCGATCAAAAGCCTGCTTCTCATTGGGCCGCGGAGGCCGTGATGCATCATTAGCCAAAACTCTGGGTTATTTTAACAGCTTCATTGAGGGATAATTCACACAATACAACGCACATGTTTATAGAGTTCAATTTGATACGTTTTCAAATACGTGCTCATTGTGACACGGTTCCCACCGTCAAGATAAGGAATCATCCTTGTGCCCAGAGCTCTCGCCCGCCCTCCCCGTCGCCAGGAAAACACAGATGTGCTGTCAGTATAGTTGCTCTGCATTTGTACAGTAATGTACACGTCATCTGGAAATGTATGTGAAGTGCATGCGTGTGTGTGTGTCTAACTTTGGTTTTCAGCTTTACGAATAAGTCATAAAAATTAAAAATGCCTCTAATGATTTTATCACGGTCAAACTTTAGTGCAACAGAAAGGCATTTACTGCGGGAGGAGAGGGGAGATCAGACCAGCAGGTACAAGACGTGGTATTAATGGAAAAACACACAAGCAGATAGTCTATTAGCAGAAAAACAGAAACATTTTATAAAAGTGGATGACGACCAGTTGCAACTGGAGCGGGCATTTCATGGCAGGAGAAAGAAGTGAGGCGTAGCTCCTCCAATAAAGCGCGGCGATCGGAGAGAAGTCATGACGTTTGCTGTGGCTCTCACCCAGGGTGTCCCGGCCCAGACAGTGACCCACGACAACCACGCGCTGCTGGCTTTCCCCAGGCTCTTTCCTTCCCAGCTGAGAAAGGACCAAGAAGACTGCTGAGGAAGCTGAAAGAGCTGCTCGTGTTTGAAGACGTGAGACTCTTTCAGGCTCGCACTTCTCATCAGCGCTGCCATGCGAGCCCGGGGGCTCCCGCTCGGCGCACTGGGTCTTGGTGTCGGAGGACGGAGGGGGCACTGTTGGGGGACAGCGGTCCTGCCTACCACACGTGGCTGATTTCACGACCGTGAAGCCCACCTGCCCCACTCTGTGCCCTCGCCCGTAACAGAAACGTCTCTAGGCCGGGAAAGGCTGCGAGCCTGTTCTGGGTTGAGCCGTGTCACCCCCCAAATTCACATATTGGAGTCCTGACCCCAGGACCTCAGGATGGGGCTGTGTTTGGAGACGGGTCTTTAAGGAGGGGATGGAGGTGAAATGAGGTCATGAGGGTGGATCCTGAGGCAACAGGACTGGGGTCCTTATGAGAAGAGGAGATGAGGACGCAGACACGCACAGAGGGACGACCACGTGAGGACACGGGGAGGAGACACGTCTACACACCAAGGAGGGAGGCCTCAGGAGGATCCAGCCCTGCCTGCACCTGGCTCTTGGATGTCCAACCTGCGGGAGGGAGAGCTGCTCGTGTCCGCTCACCTTTTCCGAGGAAGGACCTGCCTTGATGTCTGAGTAGAGACTCCCAGTCTGTCCTGCTTATAAGCAAGTTATTTTTGCTTGGCTTTAAGATACACTAAAATTTGCAGGAATTAACTACGAGGTGATTCTAGGAGAGGTTGTTGCCATTCTTATTCAGAACTTTACAGAGAACTTTTTCCAACACTTTGGACTTCAGAGCTGCCTCCCAGCGTGGAGGGGAGCGGGCGGCAGGGCCCCTCCTCGGTGGCACCTGCTCTCATGGAACCACGGAGGTGACACCCTCTGCGTGCCCCCGCTGACCCCAGACCCGGGGGTGAGGCCACCCTGCCCCTTCAGAAGCCCACCTGCCACGAACCTCCCGGGGGTCCACCTGCCGTCACTGGACCTGTCACGGGCTTGTCCTGGTCGCGCCGGGCCGCCCACTGCTCCTGCTGCGTCTCTGGTCCAGGAAGCCGGTGCAGCGCCGGCGGCCACCTCGCAGGTCCCGTCTGGTGCAGAGCCCGAGCCGACGCGGGGTCCCCGGGGGATCCGAGGAACACGAAGGGTGACGTGCTGCCGCAGCCCCACGAGGAGTCCTCCCCACAGCGAAGGGCCCCTCCAGACCCCCAGAACGTCCCTGAACCCCAGCCTGCTGGCCGCCACGAATGCGGGCTCAGGGGGTGTCGGTCCGCCCTGACCTCGTCCTCCAGCCTGGTCCCGGGACCAGCGCAAACGGTTACACCGTGGGCAGTGCCGTGGCCGTGGAGATGCGGCTCCTGGTACGAGGCGCCGGTCGGTGCAGACCCACCTCGGCCTCCTCGTCTGTAAGGGGCGCGGCCTCGGCCCAGGGGCGCCAGCGAGGGGCGCAGTCCCGGGATGGCTGCTGGAGGGCGCGGACCCGCACGGGCGGCCCCGGATTCCACCCCGCCGCGCGGAGCGCAGTCACGACACGGGCGCTGCAGTCAGGACAGGGGCCCACGGCGGCGCCGGCCTCAGGGCCAGACGCGCCCTTCGGGGGCAGCGACCCGTCGGAGTGGGAACTCGCGTTCGCTTTCTGTCTGGACAACGAATCGAGTCGGCCGGGGTCGACGGGGGCGCGCAGACTCCGACTCCGCGGCGCGGCCCACGTGCAGGCTGCGCTCCGGGAGCTCCCGGCACAGGCGCCGGCCCCACCGGGCTTCCCGCCGTCTCTCCAGCCCCCTCCCCGGCGGGCAGCGCCGGGCGCGCGTCCCCGGAGCCTCACGGCCACGCCCGCCGGGGACGCGAGCGGTCACTCACCTGGGGCCCACGACGGGGAGGGGAGGGTCCGCGGCCGGAAGAGGGAGAGGCGGCCCCTCCCCCGCACAGCGCCCCAGGCCCCTCCCACTCCGCCCCGCCCCTCCCACTCAGGCTCCTCCCCCCACAACACCCCAGGCCCCTCCCACTCCGGCCCCGCCCCTCCCACTCAGGCTCCTCCCCCCACAACACCCCAGGCCCCTCCCACTCCGGCCCCGCCCCTCCCACTCAGGCTCCTCCCCCAACACCCCAGGCCCCTCCCACTCCGGCCCCGCCCCTCCCACTCAGGCTCCTCCCCCCACAGCACCGCAGGCCCCTCCCACTCCGGCCCCAGGCCCCCTCCCACTCAGGCCCCGCCTCCTCCCACTCAGGCTCCTCCCCCCACAACACCCCAGGCCCCTCCCACTCCGGCCCCGCCCCTCCCACTCAGGCTCCTCCCCCCACAACACCCCAGGCCCCTCCCACTCCGGCCCCGCCCCTCCCACTCAGGCTCCTCCCCCAACACCCCAGGCCCCTCCCACTCCGGCCCCGCCCCTCCCACTCAGGCTCCTCCCCCAACACCCCAGGCCCCTCCCACTCCGGCCCCGCCCCTCCCACTCAGGCTCCTCCCCCCACAGCACCACAGGCCCCTCCCACTCCGGCCCCAGGCCCTCCTCCCACTCATGCCCCGCCCCCTCCCACTCAGGCCCCCCAGGCCCCTCCCACTCCGGCCCCGCCCCTCCCACTCAGACTCCTCCCCCCACAGCACCCCAGGCCCCTCCCACTCCGGCCCCAGGCCCCCTCCCACTCAGGCCCCGCCTCCTCCCACTCATGCCCACGCCCCCTCCCACTCAGGCCCCCCGAGGCCCCTCCCACTCAGGCTCCTCCCCTGCAGTGCCCCAGGCCCCTCCCACTCAGGCCCCGCCCCTCTCACTCAGGCCCCTCCCACTCAGCCTCCTCCCCTGCACAGCGCCCCAGGTCCCTCCCACTCAGGCCCCCAGGCCCCTGCCACTCAGGCTCCAGGCCCCTCCCACTCATGCCCCGCCCCCTGCCCCTTGCGCGCCCGCGTGGATGCCACGTGCACAAGCCGCCGCTGCCTCCTCCCACGCGGACGGGGCCCAGCCTGCGCTGCCCCCACCGCGGGCTGAGAGACGGGGCAGCCTGGGAGGGACAGGGACGGGGACGGGGCCGAGGCCGGGGTCAGCGTGCTCCCTCCGCCTTCCGGGGGCCCAGACACGGCCCTGAGGGCTCCTGCGCACTGGGCCTGAGGTTTCCAGTGTGGGCATGCGTCCACGCTCCGGCAGGTCCCAGGACACGGGGTCTACCCCCGCTGACGCCCCGTGGACACAGGGCTCACCCGGGCAGGGCTCCGCAGACAGGAAACGAGCGCACAGCCCTCGTTGCTGAAACCCCCAGTCCCACCTCTTGGCCAGAGCAGGACCCACACTAACAAACTGCTGCTCTGGATGGGTCTGTCCCCCTCACTGTGCGGAGGGCCCTGGCTTGAACTCTGTGCTGGGCTCCCTCCTCCCGCACTTCCAGAAGCTTCCGCTGCGCAGAGGAAGGGCCGCACATAGCTGGGCCGGCTGCATCTGGGCGCCCTGGGGTCGGTGTCACTCTCCACCCCTGCTCCCCGACTCCTCGAGGTTCTTGAGAGGAGGGTCTTCCTGAGGTTGCCTCACTCGCGGGCCGGTTAAGACGACATAGAAAACAAACCGGAGCCGCGTCCCCACGTCCACCTG
The DNA here is from genome assembly GCF_041296265.1 of Equus caballus. NCBI lineage: Eukaryota > Metazoa > Chordata > Mammalia > Perissodactyla > Equidae > Equus > Equus caballus. The sequence continues at coordinate 30,028 of NC_091715.1, read as the reverse complement.
ACCCCCCGTGATCCCCACCTGCTCCTGGCGGCTGCAGCAAGGCCGGTTTCTGCAACTCCAGCTCCTGATGCGAGGAGCAGCCGGCCTGGCAGCCTGACCCAGGCCTGGCCCAGCAGCCTGGAGGTCACAGATGCCCCTCCGGGAAGCAGGAGCCTGAGGCCGTACTTCCTGCCCCATCAGTGCGGAGGGAGTGAGGGGCCACGCTAACCTTGGCTGGAACCGTCCACAGGAAGCGCTGGGCCCCCACCTGCTGAGAAGAGAATGCATCACCCACACCTGCTATTGCAGGTTCTCCCATGCGGAGGTGGGGAGCAAGAAGAAGGCCCTAGGGGCGGGGCTCAGGAAAGGGGGGTGACAGGCGAACCTGCAGCTCCCACAAGAGCACGGATGAAACCACCCCGTGTGGTCCCAAGGCGCTGGTGTTGGCCGTCGTGTGTCATTACTGGCTTGGCGCCAGGCCGTCTCCCCCAGCATTGAGGTCCTTGCACGTGTTCTGTGTGGTGTCACCCACGAGGGGTGGATAAACCACAGCAGGAGCGGCTGGCACAGGGTCAGCTCAGTCAGTCAGTCAGAGACACTCCTGAGTCCACCAGCTTCCCAGCGAGGACACTCGGCAGACATCACAGGAGAGCGTCCCTCACTCCCTGGCTCCCCCCACCTCCGCTCCATTCCAGACTTTGCTTGCCAGCCTTGCAAACGTCTCCAGCGGGTTCTCCCCCTGTAGCCAATGGGCTCTCATCGCTGTAAGGAGCAGATTCTTATCTAGCGACCTGAATGCTGACAGTGAAGGTCCTTGATGAAAGACTGAAATGCTTCAGACGCCTCCACACGTACAAGGTGTATGAACCCGGGAGGCCCACGTGCAGCCTGCACCCTTGGGGCTGGGCTCCAGACTGCTGCAGGACTTCCGTTGGCCCAGCGCTGACTCTAAGGGTTCTGTGACCTGGCCACTACCTACCTTTAACGAGCCTACAGAACAGGGTCTGTGTGAGTGTCCTGGGGCGGCCGTAACAAGTGACCACAAGCTGGGGGCTTAAACCCCAGGGACCCATCCTCCCCCAACCTGGAGCCTAGAGTCTGAGGTCAAGGGTCGCAGGGCCGCGCTCCCTCTGGAGGCTCCCGGGGAGGGACCCTCCTGCCTCTTCCAGCGTCCGGGGCTCCAGGGTCCCTGGGCTGGTGGCCGCCTCCCTCCCGTCTCTGCCTCCGTCCTCACGGGGCTGCTCCTCTGCGTCTGCGTCTCCTCTTCTGTCTGTGATGAGGACGCTGTCCCTGGATTCAGGGCCGCCTATTCCAGGAAGCCCTCCTCTCCATCCTTCCCTTCATCACACCTGCAAAGACCCTTTTTCTAAATAACAACACTTTCACACATTCTAGGGGACACATCTTTTGGGGGCCACCATTCGCCTCACTATCTGTGTATAAAACGACCCTTCCATCTTAGGAGATGACTAAGGTCCTACACAGACTGGTACTGACAGCAATTACATTGCAAAGGCTCTGAGGTCGGGCTCCGTCAGAACGTGAGCTCTTCTACCACGAGGCCATGGGGACAGTTCCACCACCCTCTCTGTGGGAAAGGGACCCAGGGCTGAGTCCAGAACTAGTTAGCCTGGAAAGCTGGTTCTCGTGGAATTTTGTCATTAATAACGTCATGTAAGCAATACCTACAGGTTCAGAGGAATCGGTTGCTGGCGCCTCAGGACAGCACTGTCACTTTAGGTCTGCAAGACTGAAATAGGAATGTTTGAAGGAGGGCAACTTGGGCAGTTGCGAAACTTGGTTGTTAAGGAAATGAGCAGGTTTGTCAAGGAATCTCCTGGAAGCAGAAGGCAGAGCTGGCAAGGAGCCGAGCTCAGCTGATCTTTTAAAGGGACCCTGACTTCTCAGCACCGTGGCCTGAGTGATGGTCTGGGTCGTCCCTTCACTGTGGGCTGCGGTTGGAGAAAAGTGTCAGTTAAATTAAGCCTCAGTTTCTGTTAGAACCGGAGGGGTTTGCAGAGCACTTACGTTTTGTTTTGTTTTGTTTTTTGAGGAAGATTAGCCCTGAGCTAACTGCTGCCAATCCTCCTCTTTTTGCTGAGGAAGACTGGCCTTGGGCTAACATCCGTGCCCATCTTCCTCTACTTTATGTGTGAGACGTCTACCACAGCATGGCGTGCCAAGCAGTGCCATGTCTGGACCCAGGGTCCGAACGGGCAAAGCCCAGGCTGCTGAAGCAGAACGTGTGAACTTAACCGCTGCACCACCGGGCCGGCCCCTGCACTTATGTTTTTAAGGTGAAAGTCTGTTACTGGAACAGAGCGTCCCAGCAATACAGGGCTGAGAGTTCCAGGCCATCTCTCTCGTCCTGGGAGACTCCAGGACCGTGGGCCAGGGGCCCAGGCTCGGTCCCTCTGGTTTCCCCTCCCTCCTCCCGAACGGAGGGTTCCAATCAGCAGGGGGTGGGCTGTTGGGCTGACCCTGGGGGAGCCATGCCCTTCATCCTAAGATCCAGCCTGGCCGAGGCCCTCATCACTCCACCCACTTCCCCTTGGTGACACCCAGAGACGTGGTACCCACGCTACAAGGAGGGGGTAGGCTAGGGATGCAGAGTACACACGAGCAGGAGGAAGGAAAACGGGTTCTGGCCGGCAGCTGGGCGCTTCCACCACAGTGGTCACTTAGATGCCACAGTGGGGTCACCTGGGTGCCACGGTGGGGTCGCCTGGAGGCTCAGGCACGGTCTCTGGGTCCGTGTGATATGTGAATTACACACTAGCTGACTCTCTGATGCTTCATGGTTCCAGAAACCCTACAAAAGCTAAGTCACAGTAGGTTGTCAAGCTAACGCCAGCAGTGCAGGTGTTCACACTTCAACTGCAGGCGTTGTGGGGTGTACGTACGGAGTCGGCAGGAACACAGCCTGACTGGCGGTTGCCAGAGGCGAAGGGCGTGGGGGCAAAGGGGCACGTGTGCGCGGTCGTGGAGGGAAACTAGACTTTTGGTGGTGAACACGACGCAGTCTACACAGAATCCGAAATGTAATGACGTACACATGAAGTTACACGATGTTATAAACCAAGGTGACTGAGGAGTCCTGCTCCAGCTGAGTCCAGGCTCCCGAAGGGAGAGACAGAGTCGGCGAAGTGAAAGCAAGAGACGTGAGACTTGATGTCGGCGCAAGCAAGCCTAGCTTTACTTGGTTTTCACAGCGTTTTTATATCTTTTTTAGCAGGGGATAAATATAGCAGTACAGGTGTTCTTGCAGAGTAAACCAAAAGGCAATCATTGATAAGTATAATCTTACAGGGAACAGAGTTAACTTTTAGGGGGGCAGAGGTTAACTATCTTTTCCTGCACAAAAGCGACTTCAGTAATGTCTGTTATCAGCAGTTTCTAAGAAAAAGACTTCTATAGTGTCTTGCCAAACACACTACAAGAAACAATGTGTTTTCAATAACTAACATATGGAGGTATTTTCTAATTAACTACAGAGGAAGAGGTATATCTATTCTTACCAGGGAAACTGGGGGAAGAGCAAAACATCAACCAGAAGGAGGCAGCTGCTTTGATCCAAACGCTCTCTTCAGTACGAACCCCTCATGAGGGAGGAATGTTCTCCCGCTATCTGTGTGCGTCAGGGGGAACTTGCCCCTTGCGACATCCTGAAGGCTACGTGCAGGTGCTCACTTATTTTTCTCAGCACCAACCCCGCGGGGGGAGCATGCCCTTTTCTCTGAAGCGGCCATCTGGAAAATTACAGCATGAGCAGGAAAAGGGGGTATGAGACAAAGAGAAGAAAAACAAGTTTTCAAAGTCCAGCATAGCTTGGGGGAAGGCTGGCTTTTCATTTTCTTGCGGAGGGGCGCCCTGCAGCCCTCGGCTCTTCTCGATCGGCTGGACCCTGTCAAACAGCCGATCAAATGTTGCTTCTGACCCCGGCAGGTGACCTCAATAAAACAATTAAAAAAAAATACTCGTGTGAAGGTAGGTAGGGTACGTTTATCAAGCATGTGGTCACGCTGTGCCTGACACCTCATCTTGCCTTTTTCACTTACCTGCATATTACAAACTTTTGTGTATGTCGTTAAACAACTAAGTTAATGCAGTTACTACGAGACCGTCCGAGCGGGGCTCTGCAGACGGAGGAGCAGCGGGTCCCGAGGCCCATGCTCGTTAGCGTCTGTGCCCTGATGAGTGCAGTCACCCTGTCACTGCGTGCCTAGGGGCCTCTAACATTTTGCTCTTATGAAAAGAGCGCTCAGGTGAATGCATCTGTGATGACCGCTTGTTCAGAGGCTGCCAGTGAGGGTGGCGGAGCATTTGCCACCCTGCTGCCTCCCGCCTGTGCCTCCCCAGGAGGCCGTGAGTGGGGCAGCCATGCTCACATCAAGCCGGTCTCATTTAAAATACAAACGAGCAAATCCGCTGCAATCGCAGACACTTGGTAGAGAATGTGCACGTTGCGTCTGACAGGAACCTGCGAAACGCAGCTTGTCACAGGGCCCCCAGTCCTGCTGGATCAGGACCCCCCTTAATGACCTCATTTCACCTCCATCACCTCCTTGAAGAGCTGTCTCCAAACACAGCCCCATCCCGAGGTCCTGGGGGTCAGGACCCAATCTGTGAATTTGGGGACACCGTTCAGCCCAGGACTTCCTGCTCAGGCACTAACACGTGCCTGGCTCCCTGCCTCCCTCAGTCCCTCGGGGGTGACGGGGGAGACGCAGGCGCCGGGGAGACGGCCCGCCTGCAGCGTCTGAGCCCCGGCCGGGGGACCAGCCTGCTCTGTTTGTTCCGCGGCAAGGGAGCCGGCCCCCCGGGGAGAGGTCCCGGGGTGTCCAGAGGCGTCCCTGACCCACTGCAGCGCCCAGGGAGCGGCCACAGGACCCGCCCGGTGCTTTGGTGTCGTCTGGGGCAAGAGACAGGCTTGAAACCAGGTGTTCAAATGGCGTCTTAGTTGTTGCTAAACGTCCGTTTGTTAAAGTTGAGCAGAAGGACACGTAAAACCAAAGGCGAGTGTGAAACTGCTCCTGCTGGTGCGGGGCCCCCGTGCAGCCTGCCCTCTCCGTCTCCCTGTGGCCCCGCCTGTGCTGGGAAGGCAGCGTCCCTGTCCCCGCCGCTGCCCCCGCCCTGCAGGCCGGCCTCTCCCTGCCCTGCGCTGCCTGAGCTCCCAGCGGGGAGGAAGGTCGGGTAGAGCCAGGGTTACCCTTGCAGTGCGTGTGGTGAACTCCTTTGTGTTTTTGTAGAAAGCATCTGAATCCAGCTGCTAAGAACTTGTATAAAACTTGCAGTAAAGAGGGGCCGGCCTCGTGGCCGAGCAGTTAAGTTCACTCGCTCTGCTTCGGTGGCCTGGGGTTTCTCTGGTTTGGATCCTGGGCGTGGACATGGCACAGCTCATCAGGCCACGTTGAGGCGGCGTCCCACATGCCACAACTAGAGGGACCCACAGCTAAAATATACAATTATGTACTGGGGGGATTTGGGGAGAAAAGGCGGAAAAAAAAAACCCTTGCAGTAAAGAGAAGGAAGCGCTAACGTGAGCTCGGAGGCCTTGGAGCCTGTTCAGCTGTTGTGAAGACGCAGGACTGAGACGACGTGGTCCCTGCTTTGCTCTGAGTGCTCGTGTCGTCACAGCAGAGTCTCCCGTCAGGGTCTGCACGGTCTCCCCTGCCGTTGGCCTCCAGTGGGGGGTTCTCTCCTATCTGACACCCCGAGTCTTCACCTGGGGCACAGCCTGGCCCTCAGCCTGGGCAACACTCCGTGGGCCGCTGAGTCCTGCTGCTCCCTGAAGCCTCCGCTCTTCCAGATTCAGCCCAGCCACGCCCCTGTGAGGCACTGTGACCACCTACTCAAGACTCGGGAAGGGAATCTTGCGGGAGAATCAGGAGAGATAAGCAGACGCCCAGCTCGGCTCCCACAGGGACACACGCAGGACAGATGCGTTGGTCTCTTGTTGAGACTCCCCAGAAGGCAGCTCCCTTCTGACTGGATGGTTAACTGTGAGGCTGGGCAGAGGAGAAGGGCCCTGGATTGGCTGTAAAAACCCAAACCCTGCAAGGAACCCTTCTCTTGCTCACTCCCTCCACAGCATCCCCTGGGAAACTGGGTGTCAGGAACCTACAGGTGACAAAGACCATCCAGGGGGTGGGAGCCTCACCGTGTGCTTCCCTCACCACCTGGCTATCCTTCCCACATCTGGGCAGTTGTAGATATTGATGATAAAGGTCATGGAAATGAGGTGACAACTCCTAAGGTGGTCCTGGGGTGACCCACAGGGTGGATGGGAGATGTTCTGGGATGGAACAAGGTGAACCAGAAAATAGGTCTGCTGAGCCACGCAGGGGTGAGGCTGCACGGATGGCCTTGGTTAGATGGTGGTGGGGGGGGGATTTGAAAAAGGGTGCAGTGGTTGGGAGAGGGCCTGGTCTGCACCATCACGTGGCTGATGGACAAGGAAGACCTTAGACCTGGGGGGCAAGAGGTGGGGAAGGGGACCGAGACGCCCTGCAGGACACCTGGGCAAGCCTGTCTCAGAATGCTCCGGCATCCTTGTCAGCTCCCCGCTTCCCTTGTCCTACAGACACTAAGACAAAGGGGCCCGACGTGAGGCAGGACGCGTGGTGCGCACCCTGTGGCTAAAGCCAAAGCCAGGACAGTGTCTAGCCTGTAGCTGAGAAGGGCAGAGAAAGGGGCAGGGGTCAGAGGTCAGAGAGCTGGGCAAGGCCGTGAGCTCAGCAGAGTCAACGCGGGGTGCCTTCGGGAAAGAAAACTTGGGGAGACAGAGCCACCCCTTGTGTCCAGACTCGTTTGGTCTCATGACCAGGTAAGAGGCCTTCCCTCCCCTCGCCTGACCCCTCCCCCTGCAGGTGGGTCACGTGGACCTTGCTCCCTTGGCTCCTCGTGTGACTCCGTCTGTCGCCCGTTCCTGCCAGTGCGTCCTGAGAAAATCCTTCCCCTTCATCTGTCTCGTGTCTCCCTGCCACCCCAGGTCTCCCGGTGGAGTCATGAGTGGTCCTCATTTTACAGTTGGAGGAAATGAGCGACCAGCTCCAGACACACCGGCCGCTGGAAGCCGCTGCCCAGGGTCCCCTCAACTTCCCCCTGGTGACACCTTTCTTCCAGCCTGGCTTTCTTTGCGCCTCCTCGGTGGACACACTGTCCCGATGCCCCCTTCTCTCTTACAGCCTCAAGCACCATCTCCGTGCTGGACCCCCTCTCCACCCCCGGTCTGCTCTGAGCCGAGGGCCTGTGCTCCCGGGGAACCTCCACCCGGGTGGAGTGGGCTCCACGCTGTCCAGTTCCTCAGGTTCTCCAGGCCAAACCCTGCTCCCTGGAGCTGATGAGGGACCATCACCCAGGAGTGGTGTGTGAGTTTCCTGAGGCGGCTGCAACAAGTTACCACAAACTGGGCGCCTCAAAATCCACCCTCCCCCGTCCTGGAGCCCAGAGTCTGAGGTCAAGGGTCGCAGGGCCGTGCTCCCTCTGGAGGCTCCAGGGGAGGGTCCCTCCTGCCTCTTCCAGCGTCCGGGGCTCCAGGGTCCCTGGGCTGGTGGCCGCCTCCCTCCTGTCTCTGCCTCCGTCCTCACGGGGCTCCTCTGTGTCTCTCAGTGTCTCTGTTCTCCCTCTGTCTCTCTCTTATAAGGATCCCTGTGATGGCGTTTAGGACCCACCCAGGTTACTCAGGATAAACGCCTCAAGATCCCTAACTTAGGCACATCTTTTATCACCATATCCCATAATATTCACAAGTTCTGAGGATGAGGACATGGACATATGTTTTTGGGGGGCCACCATTCAACGCACTGCAGAGTGCAAGCCTGAGGCCTGGGAGTCCTCGACTCCTCCATCTCCCGGGCCCCAGCATCCCACTTGTCACCAGTTCCCTGACCGCACCACTGACAGCAGCTGTTTCCCTCCCAGTCCCCAGCACTCTCCTAGGCCGGGCTGCCATCATCTCCAGGACAACTGCACTAGGTTCCTACGGTCTCCCTGCCTCCCGCCTCGCGCCCTGCCATCCTCCACGGATCAGCCAGAGTGACCCTTGTAGGAGACGGCTCCTCATGGCCATTCCCCACTCCATGACCTTCGGTACCTCTGTGGCCCTGAGTACACAGCCCACCCTGGCTGCCCCTCAGCTTCTCTGCCTACACCCTCCCCACACCCCTCTCCCAACAGCAGTGACTGTCTGGTCACTTGCTGTCCATGCTCTCACTCACCTCCAACCTTTGTGTGTCCAGTTCTGTCTTTCCAGAATATTTTTTGACCCTCCCACTTCCCCTGAATTCTGAGTGAGAGACCTCAGTTTCCGCAGGGGACTGCCCATGTCCTTGCTGGGTTGGTCTTGTCATCCTTACCCAACACACCTGATGCCTCCGTGGTCATTCCCTCCCAGAGTTCCCAGGCATCTCGTCCTTCCAAGTAGATGTGGCTGCTCTTCCCGAGTCGTGTCCCAGAGGGACCTGGTCTCCTCTCCCACCCGTGGGACTGTCAGGGGACAGACAGGCTGTGGCTGCAGGTGCGTCTCTTCAGTGAGCGGGGCGGCAGGGCCCGGGCCCAGAATATGCCCTCAGGGGACAGGAATTGTCAGAACCATGTGCTCCTCGTTGGCTGCTCGGGCCGAGGTGACTCTTTGCCTCACACGGGCCCCGTGTGCCAGAGAGAAGGCGGACGAGCAGCCCCTGCAAAGTGCCCGAGTCAGCTTCACGAGGGGCTGGGGGAGACACATGGCCAGAGGAGGAATGCCAACTAACACCGACACCGCAAGAAGGGGCAGCAGGCCTGAGGGTACTCCTTGCCCACCCTTCCGCCCCATAAAAGGAACCCTGAGAGCCCCACCCTGTCCTTCCACTCCCAGCCACCTGCAGCGGAGCCAGCAGTCCAGGTGGAATCCCTGACCCACCTTTGCTGATCTGACCGGATCTGGATACTTAGCAGATTCTGCTCAGCATGGGCTCAGCCTGACATGCCTCACACGGTGGCCGAGGGGAGAAAGGGCCTGTGGGCCAGGGTGGGGTCAGAGGGCAGGGGGAGTGTGTGCACCTCAGAGTCACCCCCGAGGACTCCGGAATACGGCTGCTGGAATAGGGGCGTCTGAGTCCTCAAGGCAGGGGCTGAAGGCCAGCGTGAGACCCCAGAGCCCTGCCTGATCTCCTCTGGGGAGCCGGCTGCCTCAGAGCCCTCTGGAGCCTGTGCCAGAACGGGCCATGGGCTCCCACTGCCCCAGGGAACATGCTGGCTCCTGGTGGCCAGGGCTCCGATCCCCCTCTGAACCCTGGGACCTCCTCTCTGCCCCTCATCCTCTACCCCAGGCTCATCGTTCCTCCTGCTCAGGCTGTGTCCTAGGTCCCATCTCCTCGGGTGGGTCCCCCTCCTCTTGTCTCCCATCCTGGCCGCCCCTCCACTTCCACTCCAGCCGCCCTGGTGGAGCCGCTCTTCCTCCTCCACTCCCAACTCCTCTCTCCGCATTTCAATCCTTCCCGTTCTCTCTGCTCCCCGGTCTTGCAGTTCTCTTTTCAGTGATTTCTAGCAGAAATCAGTGAAGCGTGGTGGCTAGCGGGCTTCTGGAGTCAGACTGCCTCTTTTGTTCAAATCTTGCCTCTGCCAATTATCTGTGAGTCCTTGGACAAGTTATCAAAGGTCTCTAAGCCTCCTTTGTCTGTCTCAGAATGGGATCACAACACGGTCTACACCACAGGGCTCTTGTGGGCGTGAAGGTGCTTAGGGTGGGCCCAGCACACCAGGGCGCGGGCCTGTTTGCTGTCGTCACGAGGACGATCTGAGGCAGCAGCAGCTCTGGCTGCGAATGCCGACCCCCTTCCACAGGGTGGTCTCCCCGGGCATGTGCCCGCCACCCCGGTTCCCAGGCCCCTGGAGCAGGGGACCCTGGGACTAGCACGCCTGCTCTGGCAGGGCCACTCCAAGAAGGATGGAGCCCCTATTCCATCACCCCAGGAAGGATGGAGCCCCTGCCATGTCACTGATGACAACACCAGGGACACAGAAGGGCCACCAATGCCCTCCAGTGGCAGCTCAGACCCATGGAGACAGAAGGCGAGGTCACCGTGGGGCCTCAGGGTCAGAGGTCAGCAGAGCCTCCACAAACATGAAGCCCCATGTGATCTCAGGGCGGCGCCTGCTGGGTTTCTCTTCCCCTGGGCCTCGGGGAACTGGCAGCCTGAGCCTCCCCATGGGCTCCACAGAGCAAATCGGGATGAGGCTGAGGGAGTGTGTCGGCTGGATGGGAAGCTGAGCTGGTGCAGGAGTCCAGAGCCCCAGGGGCAGCCTGGGGTCAAAAGGACAGGGGCTCAGTGGGCGCAGGTTTGAGCCATGATGCCCAGGTCTACGTCTAAATTTTGCCACAGACTGGCCGTGAGTTCTTGGGCAAGTTATCAAGAAATGGAGACTTTATATACGTTTGTGTGTTTGTACATAAATCTACCTGTTGTCCAGTGTGACCCTCAGAGCAGTGCTGTGCGGTGGGCAGAAGTCACCCCCTCGTATACACACGCTCATACGTATATGTCACACACATCTATTTTCTAAACCTGAACCCTCTGCACTCACTCCCTACGTCCCACAATATTGCCTTCCTCACTGGTTTGCTCTGCATCCTAAACGAGTTGACACATGAACCGTTCAGGATGGGGATGGGCCGCGAGTGCTGTGTGAGCTCTCTGGAGGCGACCGGCTCCTACGACATTTATTAAGATGAATTCTCAGAAGCTGGGTGGTTCCTCCCCACCTCCAGCACTGTTGAGGGTCAAGTTAACAACAGGTAGACGGCGGTGACCAGACCCACCCAGGAGGAGAATAACACTCAGACCCTCCGGTCCCCATCTACACAGTCTAGTGACTGTCACCATACTTCAGATGCACTGGGATACTTTTCCATTCCAGCCAAAGAATGTATTTATGCAGAATTCTTATATAGACCTCACGGAGTTCAAAGCCACCTGTGATCCAGGCAGAGACCCATCCTTCATCTAATTTCAACTCGAGTCCACTCAATGGAAGTAGGCTACACAGATGCAAAAGCACCGTGGGGAGATCGGGGTAGGGGAGTTTACATTTTACATTGGAAAGAGAGATGTTAGCAGGGGCCCAGAACTTACAGATCCTGCTGAACCTCAGAAGTGTCTCAAACTCCAAGAGCTCCATGTGGCCTCCAGCTCCCGCCCCTGAGACCAGTGTTCCCAGTAGCCTCTGACCTCAAGGACCCGCAGGGCATGGGCTCCATCCTCCAACGAGAGCCCGCCCCTGCCCAGACCACCCTCTCCAAGCCCCGGCCACCCGGCCCGTTTCTCGTCCCTGGCCCCTGGTGTTTCCGTGGGGGCCACACACCTGCGTCACATCCCATGCGCTCCCTGCAGGGCAGCTGCTACGGGTGACACCCGCTTCTGCGTGGGAACCGCAGTGAGAGAGAGACCGACTTGTAGGGGTTAGGGTCAGGGTTGGGGGAGCTTATGTTTGGGGTTCAGCCCTGGGCAAATCCCAGGTTGGGGTTTGTGGTTAGGGTGGGGTTTCAGGCGAGGGCTGCAGGGTTTACAGGGGTCATGAGGTTTCTGCAATGCTGGATAGTTTACTGTTTGCAGATCTTAGCCTTAGGGAATTCCTGGTGAGGGTCACAGCTGCGAGTTAGGGGACACATGTGTCAGGGTTCTGGGTGAGCGACAGAGTCAGACCTCAGAAGAATGAGATGAGAGAACCCATCCACCACCTCGTGTGCCCTCAGCACCTCTGGAACCTCAAACTCCCCCTTAGCTGGGAAGGGCTCAGGCAAGGGCTTCCCCCGATTCTCAGGCTCCCCAAGAGCCCGATTTGCCCCAGGACTTGGTCAAAACTCCCCCTTATTGTAACGTGCCCAGTGGAACCAGGTCGTCCAGCACGGTCTTTAAACCCTGTTGCCCCAAGTCACCCAGTGGACTTTTCAGCAATGTTTGAATTTCTCCATCAGCATTCTGAGTGCAGAGAAAAGGCCAAGGCACCACGCCAGGGATGATCGATAGTTCCTTCCTAGAAGATCTGAAAGCTATTTTTGCAACACTTAAGCTTTTCATCAAATGACGAACAAGTTTTACCTATTTGTTTCCTTACTGGTGATAAATTTGCCAACTCCGGGTCCACCTGTTTTTGTGAACTCGCCCAAAGAAAATGGCCTCCGTGTCGTACACCGCAGGGCAAGGCAGTCACAGGTAAAGGTCCTAGGGCCTCACACACCGAGTCATCTTGGAACTCAGCTCTGGACCCTGCTGGCAGGTGTGGCCTCCATGCTGGGTAAGAGCCCTGACACTGTGGGGCTGCCTGGCCCAGGATCCCCTGCTCCTCCTCAGCCCTGGACCCGGCCCTTCCGTTGAAGACACATCTCCACCTGTGCAGGGACCTGGCTTTCCTTCTCTGGAGGGAGGGCTGATGCCCCGAGGACAGGCCCAGGAGGTGGTAATGCGCCCCTCCTCAGGCCCTCTGTTGGCATCAGGCCCTGGGCACTGGCCATTTATACTCACCATGTGCTCCCCCGCTCCAGGCAGGTCACAAAGGGTCCCCAAAAGTTCACTCCCAGTGATCCCATCCCTGGGGGACCCCCTCAGTCTGCCCCTCCTGGGCCTCTGTGCGGGAAGACCTGTCCCATGACTCTCCTGTCCTCCAGCCCCCGCCCCCTCGCCCCATCCCAGAGCCTTGGTTCAACACACTGAATGATTGAGTCTGGGGCAGCGACCTGCCCACGAGTATGTCCACTACGTGGGAAATACGTAAGGGGCCCGCAGGCCCAGTCTCACTGCACCGCTGTCTCCAGGAGCCCAGGACGCATGAACCCACAAACCCTAGGGTGGTGGTGGGGGGAAAGGAGAGGCGCCATGGCCATGTGGTGTGGTCTGGTCACTCCCAAGGCTGCAGCTTTGTTCCCACAAAACCCTGCCCTGGGGTTTCCATGGTGACTGTAAACACACCTCAGACCCTGGAGATGCAAGCACCTCTTTTCTCTGACAGCTTCTCCCACCGGATACCTCGTCATCCAGGACCTTACATGGAGCCGTGAGTTGTGGGGAATGAGCTGCATGCTGGATGGGGTGTGAGTGGCGAGAGTCCAAGAAAGGGAAGGGGCCATACCACGACCAGGACAATGGGTCTGGATGAACAGGGCGTGGGGCTGTCTGAGAACGACACCTCACACACGCAAATCTGCACGAGTACCAAAAACTAAAGTAAAAAACATTTAGAAAGCTACAGCCAGAATGGCTCAGGGTCCTCCTGTGGTCACTCTGTGAAAGCAGGCCAGGGGACACAGCGGGAGGCCTGGAGGAGGGCGGATCACTAAGACGAAGAGCCTGAGTCCCTAGATCCAGCAGTGGCAGGGAGGACCGGCCACAGGTCAGGTCACTGTCGGGATTCCACGTGAGTTCCAGTCGGATGACACTGTCACAGGAGCTGCCGCCATCTTCACGCATGCCCTCTCCTTCCTCTTCCGTACAGAGCAGGAGTGCACCCGCGGCAGCCCTGCACTCTGGGCTGCTCACTCGACTAAGTTTCGAGTAGAAGGGCAGCGTGCGATTTCCGGGGAGGATCTGGGAGGGAGGCAGCAGCCCCTTCACTGCCATCTCGTCTCGCTGCAGCTGTGGAGCATACATGTGATGGTCGGAGCCCTCAGCCGTGGGCTGGGAGGTGACTTGAGCATGGAAGCCGCTGGAGGGCAGCAGAGCAGAAACTCAGGGACAGGGTCCTCATGTTGGCAGGGTTCGCTTTGCCCGCACAAGGATGCCTGTCATTTATGGATACGTGGTGGCTCCTCCCTCCCACGCTGAGGTCTCCCTCCCTTTTGATCTCTCCCTGGTATGTCGCAAAGCAAACCCTACACGCTGCACTGGGGACGGGATATAATCCTCTGAACACTTAATCATGGTATGTCATACCTGTAAAACATCTGAAAAAGAAGGTTAAGTTTATCACCTTTTTTTGTAAGAAATTCTTAAAGCCTGCTTTAGCCCATTTTTCTGGAAAATTTCTGCATCTCCTTCGTATCATCTTCAACAACACTGCTGTGAAACTAAGCAGACTCCCTATGTCTGTGAAATTGCTTTAGAGGATAAATTACACTGCTCTTAAAACAGTTTGAGAAGCAAACTGACAGGCAGTGTTTGATACCTGAGTCGTCAGGAGCCTGACCCTGACTGTGAGTATACTTACATCCTTTGCTTACGGAAAACAGGAGGAAACGGAGCGGTGCACAGAATGAGTGTGTGGCCTGTGCTGTAGTGTGGACTGCAGGAGCTTCTAGAAAGGGCAAGCTCGGCTCTGCAGGCGCTTGTGGCTGGCTGGAGCTGCCCTCTTCCATCCTGGCACATCCTCCTCCACTCCATGCACTGGCCACCCACCCAGGGCTTCTCTGCTTTCACATCCTGCTTGGCTGTTACAAAAACAGCTATGAAAAGTTTTCCAAAAGAGAAACCTAGTAAGCTCAATTTCTTTCCATTTGATGCCTGCTACAATAGGCCACTTAAGACTCGAATCACAGCACAGCTGTTCTCTCCATGCCTCATAGTGCTTTACTTTTTCCCCTAGATATCTGCGTATCTAACAGGTGGGACAGTCGCCAGGGCAGGCGGCTCAGGGTCAGGGTCAGGGCTGCAGTCAGGGTCGGATCGAGTTAGGCTTAGGGTCAGGGTCAGGATCCAGTTAGGGCTGGGGTAGAGACGGTGAGGACGGCCGGGTCTAGGGCGCGGTTGGCGTTGGTGCCACCAGGGAGGAACAGGGCTGCCCCCTCTGCTTCCCGTCCGCACGGAGCTCCTGTCCTCCCAACCCCGCCCCGGGCGCCGGGCTGCCGCCTGCGGTGTAGACGCGGGGAGGGGACCCCGGTCTGACTGAGCCGGCGCGCAGGGCCCCCTCCCAGCGAGACCCTGGGAGACAGAGACCGCGCCGGGAAGAGCGGCCCCGGCAGGACGAGCGGCGGCGCGTGTGCAGGGCTGGCCGAGGGCGGGAGGTCGCAGCGCGGACAGCCGGGCGGGGCCCCAGGGACGCGGCGAGGGGACGGCGCCGCTGCGCTCACGCCCGTCTC
>NC_091715.1:2500-10000 GCF_041296265.1 Equus caballus | reverse complement strand
GTTAGGGTTAGGGTTAGGGTTAGGGTTAGGGTTAGGGTTAGGGTTAGGGTTAGGGTTAGGGTTAGGGTTAGGGTTAGGGTTAGGGTTAGGGTTAGGGTTAGGGTTAGGGTTAGGGTTAGGGTTAGGGTTAGGGTTAGGGTTAGGGTTAGGGTTAGGGTTAGGGTTAGGGTTAGGGTTAGGGTTAGGGTTAGGGTTAGGGTTAGGGTTAGGGTTAGGGTTAGGGTTAGGGTTAGGGTTAGGTTAGGGTTAGGGTTAGGGTTAGGGTTAGGGTTAGGGTTAGGGTTAGGGTTAGGGTTAGGGTTAGGGTTAGGGTTAGGGTTAGGGTTAGGGTTAGGGTTAGGGTTAGGGTTAGGGTTAGGGTTAGGGTTAGGGTTAGGGTTAGGGTTAGGGTTAGGGTTAGGGTTAGGGTTAGGGTTAGGGTTAGGGTTAGGGTTAGGGTTAGGGTTAGGGTTAGGGTTAGGGTTAGGGTTAGGGTTAGGGTTAGGGTTAGGGTTAGGGTTAGGGTTAGGGTTAGGGTTAGGGTTAGGGTTAGGGTTAGGGTTAGGGTTAGGGTTAGGGTTAGGGTTAGGGTTAGGGTTAGGGTTAGGGTTAGGGTTAGGGTTAGGGTTAGGGTTAGGGTTAGGGTTAGGGTTAGGGTTAGGGTTAGGGTTAGGGTTAGGGTTAGGGTTAGGGTTAGGGTTAGGGTTAGGGTTAGGGTTAGGGTTAGGGTTAGGGTTAGGGTTAGGGTTAGGGTTAGGGTTAGGGTTAGGGTTAGGGTTAGGGTTAGGGTTAGGGTTAGGGTTAGGGTTAGGGTTAGGGTTAGGGTTAGGGTTAGGGTTAGGGTTAGGGTTAGGGTTAGGGTTAGGGTTAGGGTTAGGGTTAGGGTTAGGGTTAGGGTTAGGGTTAGGGTTAGGGTTAGGGTTAGGGTTAGGGTTAGGGTTAGGGTTAGGGTTAGGGTTAGGGTTAGGGTTAGGGTTAGGGTTAGGGTTAGGGTTAGGGTTAGGGTTAGGGTTAGGGTTAGGGTTAGGGTTAGGGTTAGGGTTAGGGTTAGGGTTAGGGTTAGGGTTAGGGTTAGGGTTAGGGTTAGGGTTAGGGTTAGGGTTAGGGTTAGGGTTAGGGTTAGGGTTAGGGTTAGGGTTAGGGTTAGGGTTAGGGTTAGGGTTAGGGTTAGGGTTAGGGTTAGGGTTAGGGTTAGGGTTAGGGTTAGGGTTAGGGTTAGGGTTAGGGTTAGGGTTAGGGTTAGGGTTAGGGTTAGGGTTAGGGTTAGGGTTAGGGTTAGGGTTAGGGTTAGGGTTAGGGTTAGGGTTAGGGTTAGGGTTAGGGTTAGGGTTAGGGTTAGGGTTAGGGTTAGGGTTAGGGTTAGGGTTAGGGTTAGGGTTAGGGTTAGGGTTAGGGTAGGGTTAGGGCTAGGGTTAGGGTTAGGGTTAGGGTTAGGGCTAGGGCTAGGGCTAGGGCTAGGGCTAGGGCTAGGGCTAGGGCTAGGGCTAGGGCTAGGGCTAGGGCTAGGGCTAGGGCTAGGGCTAGGGCTAGGGCTAGGGCTAGGGCTAGGGCTAGGGCTAGGGCTAGGGCTAGGGGTAGGGCTAGGGCTAGGGCTAGGGCTAGGGATAGGGCTAGGGCTAGGGCTAGGGCTAGGGCTAGGGCTAGGGCTAGGGCTAGGGCTAGGGCTAGGGCTAGGGCTAGGGCTAGGGCTAGGGCTAGGGCTAGGGCTAGGCTAGGGCTAGGGCTAGGGCTAGGGCTAGGGCTAGGGCTAGGGCTAGGGCTAGGGCTAGGGCTAGGGCTAGGGCTAGGGCTAGGGCTAGGGCTAGGGCTAGGGCTAGGGCTAGGGCTAGGGTTAGGGTTAGGGCTAGGGTTAGGGTTAGGGTTAGGGTTAGGGTTAGGGTTAGGGTTAGGGTTAGGGTTAGGGTTAGGGTTAGGGTTAGGGTTAGGGTTAGGGTTAGGGTTAGGGTTAGGGTTAGGGTTAGGGTTAGGGTTAGGGTTAGGGTTAGGGTTAGGGTTAGGGTTAGGGTTAGGGTTAGGGTTAGGGTTAGGGTTAGGGTTAGGGTTAGGGTTAGGGTTAGGGTTAGGGTTAGGGTTAGGGTTAGGGTTAGGGTTAGGGTTAGGGTTAGGGTTAGGGTTAGGGTTAGGGTTAGGGTTAGGGTTAGGGTTAGGGTTAGGGTTAGGGTTAGGGTTAGGGTTAGGGTTAGGGTTAGGGTTAGGGTTAGGGTTAGGGTTAGGTTAGGGTTAGGGTTAGGGTTAGGGTTAGGGTTAGGGTTAGGGTTAGGGTTAGGGTTAGGGTTAGGGTTAGGGTTAGGGTTAGGGTTAGGGTTAGGGTTAGGGTTAGGGTTAGGGTTAGGGTTAGGGTTAGGGTTAGGGTTAGGGTTAGGGTTAGGGTTAGGGTTAGGGTTAGGGTTAGGGTTAGGGTTAGGGTTAGGGTTAGGGTTAGGGTTAGGGTTAGGGTTAGGGTTAGGGTTAGGGTTAGGGTTAGGGTTAGGGTTAGGGTTAGGGTTAGGGTTAGGGTTAGGGTTAGGGTTAGGGTTAGGGTTAGGGTTAGGGTTAGGGTTAGGGTTAGGGTTAGGGTTAGGGTTAGGGTTAGGGTTAGGGTTAGGTTAGGGTTAGGGTTAGGGTTAGGGTTAGGGTTAGGGTTAGGGTTAGGGTTAGGGTTAGGGTTAGGGTTAGGGTTAGGGTTAGGGTTAGGGTTAGGGTTAGGGTTAGGGTTAGGGTTAGGGTTAGGGTTAGGGTTAGGGTTAGGGTTAGGGTTAGGGTTAGGGTTAGGGTTAGGGTTAGGGTTAGGGTTAGGGTTAGGGTTAGGGTTAGGGTTAGGGTTAGGGTTAGGGTTAGGGTTAGGGTTAGGGTTAGGGTTAGGGTTAGGGTTAGGGTTAGGGTTAGGGTTAGGGTTAGGGTTAGGGTTAGGGTTAGGGTTAGGGTTAGGGTTAGGGTTAGGGTTAGGGGTTAGGGTTAGGGTTAGGGTTAGGGTTAGGGTTAGGGTTAGGGTTAGGTTAGGGTTAGGGTTAGGGTTAGGGTTAGGGTTAGGGTTAGGGTTAGGGTTAGGGTAGGGTTAGGGTTAGGGTTAGGGTTAGGGTTAGGGTTAGGGTTAGGGTTAGGGTTAGGGTTAGGGTTAGGGTTAGGGTTAGGGTTAGGGTTAGGGTTAGGGTTAGGGTTAGGGTTAGGGTTAGGGTTAGGTTAGGGTTAGGGTTAGGGTTAGGGTTAGGTTAGGGTTAGGGTTAGGGTTAGGGTTAGGGTTAGGTTAGGGTTAGGGTTAGGGTTAGGGTTAGGGTTAGGGTTAGGGTTAGGGTTAGGGTTAGGGTTAGGGTTAGGGTTAGGGTTAGGGTTAGGGTTAGGGTTAGGGTTAGGGTTAGGGTTAGGGTTAGGGTTAGGGTTAGGGTTAGGGTTAGGGTTAGGGTTAGGGTTAGGGTTAGGGTTAGGGTTAGGGTTAGGGTTAGGGTTAGGGTTAGGGTTAGGGTTAGGGTTAGGGTTAGGGTTAGGGTTAGGGTTAGGGTTAGGGTTAGGGTTAGGGTTAGGGTTAGGGTTAGGGTTAGGGTTAGGGTTAGGGTTAGGGTTAGGGTTAGGGTTAGGGTTAGGGTTAGGGTTAGGGTTAGGGTTAGGGTTAGGGTTAGGGTTAGGGTTAGGGTTAGGGTTAGGGTTAGGGTTAGGGTTAGGGTTAGGGTTAGGGTTAGGGTTAGGGTTAGGGTTAGGGTTAGGGTTAGGGTTAGGGTTAGGGTTAGGGTTAGGGTTAGGGTTAGGGTTAGGGTTAGGGTTAGGGTTAGGGTTAGGGTTAGGGTTAGGGTTAGGGTTAGGGTTAGGGTTAGGGTTAGGGTTAGGGTTAGGGTTAGGGTTAGGGTTAGGGTTAGGGTTAGGGTTAGGGTTAGGGTTAGGGTTAGGGTTAGGGTTAGGGTTAGGGTTAGGGTTAGGGTTAGGGTTAGGGTTAGGGTTAGGGTTAGGGTTAGGGTTAGGGTTAGGGTTAGGGTTAGGGTTAGGGTTAGGGTTAGGGTTAGGGTTAGGGTTAGGGTTAGGGTTAGGGTTAGGGTTAGGGTTAGGGTTAGGGTTAGGGTTAGGGTTAGGGTTAGGGTTAGGGTTAGGGTTAGGGTTAGGGTTAGGGTTAGGGTTAGGGTTAGGGTTAGGGTTAGGGTTAGGGTTAGGGTTAGGGTTAGGGTTAGGGTAGGGTTAGGGTTAGGGTTAGGGTTAGGTTAGGGTTAGGGTTAGGGTTAGGGTTAGGTTAGGTAGGGTTAGGGTTAGGGTTAGGGTTAGGGTTAGGGTTAGGGTTAGGGTTAGGGTTAGGGTTAGGGTTAGGGTTAGGGTTAGGGTTAGGGTTAGGGTTAGGGTTAGGGTTAGGGTTAGGGTTAGGGTTAGGGTTAGGGTTAGGGTTAGGGTTAGGGTTAGGGTTAGGGTTAGGGTTAGGGTTAGGGTTAGGGTTAGGGTTAGGGTTAGGGTTAGGGTTAGGGTTAGGGTTAGGGTTAGGGTTAGGGTTAGGGTTAGGGTTAGGGTTAGGGTTAGGGTTAGGGTTAGGGTTAGGGTTAGGGTTAGGGTTAGGGTTAGGGTTAGGGTTAGGGTTAGGGTTAGGGTTAGGGTTAGGGTTAGGGTTAGGGTTAGGGTTAGGGTTAGGGTTAGGGTTAGGGTTAGGGTTAGGGTTAGGGTTAGGGTTAGGGTTAGGGTTAGGGTTAGGGTTAGGGTTAGGTTAGGGTTAGGTTAGGGTTAGGGTTAGGGTTAGGGTTAGGGTTAGGGTTAGGGTTAGGGTTAGGGTTAGGGTTAGGGTTAGGGTTAGGGTTAGGGTTAGGGTTAGGGTTAGGGTTAGGGTTAGGGTTAGGGTTAGGGTTAGGGTTAGGGTTAGGGTTAGGGTTAGGGTTAGGGTTAGGGTTAGGGTTAGGGTTAGGGTTAGGGTTAGGGTTAGGGTTAGGGTTAGGGTTAGGGTTAGGGTTAGGGTTAGGGTTAGGGTTAGGGTTAGGGTTAGGGTTAGGGTTAGGGTTAGGGTTAGGGTTAGGGTTAGGGTTAGGGTTAGGGTTAGGGTTAGGGTTAGGGTTAGGGTTAGGGTTAGGGTTAGGGTTAGGGTTAGGGTTAGGGTTAGGGTAGGGTTAGGGTTAGGGTTAGGGTTAGGGTTAGGGTTAGGGTTAGGGTTAGGGTTAGGGTTAGGGTTAGGGTTAGGGTTAGGGTTAGGGTTAGGGTTAGGGTTAGGGTTAGGGTTAGGGTTAGGGTTAGGGTTAGGGTTAGGGTTAGGGTTAGGGTTAGGGTTAGGGTTAGGGTTAGGGTTAGGGTTAGGGTTAGGGTTAGGGTTAGGGTTAGGGTTAGGGTTAGGGTTAGGGTTAGGGTTAGGGTTAGGGTTAGGGTTAGGGTTAGGGTTAGGGTTAGGGTTAGGGTTAGGGTTAGGGTTAGGGTTAGGGTTAGGGTTAGGGTTAGGGTTAGGGTTAGGGTTAGGGTTAGGGTTAGGGTTAGGGTTAGGGTTAGGGTTAGGGTTAGGGTTAGGGTTAGGGTTAGGGTTAGGGTTAGGGTTAGGGTTAGGGTTAGGGTTAGGGTTAGGTTAGGGTTAGGGTTAGGGTTAGGGTTAGGGTTAGGGTTAGGGTTAGGGTTAGGGTTAGGGTTAGGGTTAGGGTTAGGGTAGGGTTAGGGTTAGGGTTAGGGTTAGGGTTAGGGTTAGGGTTAGGGTTAGGGTTAGGGTTAGGGTTAGGGTTAGGGTTAGGGTTAGGGTTAGGGTTAGGGTTAGGGTTAGGGTTAGGGTTAGGGTTAGGGTTAGGGTTAGGGTTAGGGTTAGGGTTAGGGTTAGGGTTAGGGTTAGGGTTAGGGTTAGGGTTAGGGTTAGGGTTAGGGTTAGGGTTAGGGTTAGGGGTTAGGGTTAGGGTTAGGGTTAGGGTTAGGGTTAGGGTTAGGGTTAGGGTTAGGGTTAGGGTTAGGGTTAGGGTTAGGGTTAGGGTTAGGGTTAGGGTTAGGGTTAGGGTTAGGGTTAGGGTTAGGGTTAGGGTTAGGGTTAGGGTTAGGGTTAGGGTTAGGGTTAGGGTTAGGGTTAGGGTTAGGGTTAGGGTTAGGGTTAGGGTTAGGGTTAGGGTTAGGGTTAGGGTTAGGGTTAGGGTTAGGGTTAGGGTTAGGTTAGGGTTAGGGTTAGGGTTAGGGTTAGGGTTAGGGTTAGGGTTAGGGTTAGGGTTAGGGTTAGGGTTAGGGTAGGTTAGGGTTAGGGTTAGGGTTAGGGTTAGGGTTAGGGTTAGGGTTAGGGTTAGGGTTAGGGTTAGGGTTAGGGTTAGGGTTAGGGTTAGGGTTAGGGTTAGGGTTAGGGTTAGGGTTAGGGTTAGGGTTAGGGTTAGGGTTAGGGTTAGGGTTAGGGTTAGGGTTAGGGTTAGGGTTAGGGTTAGGGTTAGGGTTAGGGTTAGGGTTAGGGTTAGGGTTAGGGTTAGGGTTAGGGTTAGGGTTAGGGTTAGGGTTAGGGTTAGGTTAGGGTTAGGGTTAGGGTTAGGGTTAGGGTTAGGGTTAGGGTTAGGGTTAGGGTTAGGGTTAGGGTTAGGGTTAGGGTTAGGGTTAGGGTTAGGGTTAGGGTTAGGGTTAGGGTTAGGGTTAGGGTTAGGGTTAGGTTAGGGTTAGGGTTAGGGTTAGGGTTAGGGTTAGGGTTAGGGTTAGGGTTAGGGTTAGGGTTAGGGTTAGGGTTAGGGTTAGGGTTAGGGTTAGGGTTAGGGTTAGGTTAGGGTTAGGGTTAGGGTTAGGGTTAGGGTTAGGTTAGGGTTAGGGTTAGGGTTAGGGTTAGGGTTAGGGTTAGGGTTAGGGTTAGGGTTAGGGTTAGGGTTAGGGTTAGGGTTAGGGTTAGGGTTAGGGTTAGGGTTAGGGTTAGGGTTAGGGTTAGGGTTAGGGTTAGGGTTAGGGTTAGGGTTAGGTTAGGGTTAGGGTTAGGGTTAGGGTTAGGGTTAGGGTTAGGGTTAGGGTTAGGGTTAGGGTTAGGGTTAGGGTTAGGGTTAGGGTTAGGGTTAGGGTTAGGGTTAGGGTTAGGGTTAGGGTTAGGGTTAGGGTTAGGGTTAGGGTTAGGGTTAGGGTTAGGGTTAGGGTTAGGGTTAGGGTTAGGGTTAGGGTTAGGTTAGGGTTAGGGTTAGGGTTAGGGTTAGGGTTAGGGTTAGGGTTAGGGTTAGGGTTAGGGTTAGGGTTAGGGTTAGGGTTAGGGTTAGGGTTAGGGTTAGGGTTAGGGTTAGGGTTAGGGTTAGGGTTAGGGTTAGGGTTAGGGTTAGGGTTAGGGTTAGGGTTAGGGTTAGGGTTAGGGTTAGGGTTAGGGTTAGGGTTAGGGTTAGGGTTAGGGTTAGGGTTAGGGTTAGGGTTAGGGTTAGGGTTAGGGTTAGGGTTAGGGTTAGGGTTAGGGTTAGGGTTAGGGTTAGGGTTAGGGTTAGGGTTAGGGTTAGGGTTAGGGTTAGGGTTAGGGGTTAGGGTTAGGGTTAGGGTTAGGGTTAGGGTTAGGGTTAGGGTTAGGGTTAGGGTTAGGGTTAGGGTTAGGGTTAGGGTTAGGGTTAGGGTTAGGGTTAGGGTTAGGGTTAGGGTTAGGGTTAGGGTTAGGGTTAGGGTTAGGGTTAGGGTTAGGGTTAGGGT
>NC_091714.1:26060000-26062500 GCF_041296265.1 Equus caballus | reverse complement strand
AACCCTAACCCTAACCCTAACCCTAACCCTAACCCTAACCCTAACCCTAACCCTAACCCTAACCCTAACCCTAACCCTAACCCTAACCCTAACCCTAACCCTAACCCTAACCCTAACCCTAACCCTAACCCTAACCCTAACCCTAACCCTAACCCTAACCCTAACCCTAACCCTAACCCTAACCTAACCCTAACCCTAACCCTAACCCTAACCCTAACCCTAACCCTAACCCTAACCCTAACCCTAACCCTAACCCTAACCTAACCCTAACCCTAACCCTAACCCTAACCCTAACCCTAACCCTAACCCTAACCCTAACCCTAACCCTAACCCTAACCCTAACCCTAACCCTAACCCTAACCCTAACCCTAACCCTAACCCTAACCCTAACCCTAACCCTAACCCTAACCCTAACCCTAACCCTAACCCTAACCCTAACCCTAACCCTAACCCTAACCCTAACCCTAACCCTAACCCTAACCCTAACCCTAACCCTAACCCTAACCCTAACCCTAACCCTAACCCTAACCCTAACCCTAACCCTAACCCTAACCCTAACCCTAACCCTAACCCTAACCCTAACCCTAACCCTAACCCTAACCCTAACCCTAACCCTAACCCTAACCCTAACCCTAACCCTAACCCTAACCCTAACCCTAACCCTAACCCTAACCCTAACCCTAACCCTAACCCTAACCCTAACCCTAACCCTAACCCTAACCCTAACCCTAACCCTAACCCTAACCCTAACCCTAACCCTAACCCTAACCCTAACCCTAACCCTAACCCTAACCCTAACCCTAACCCTAACCCTAACCCTAACCCTAACCCTAACCCTAACCTAACCCTAACCCTAACCCTAACCCTAACCCTAACCCTAACCCTAACCCTAACCCTAACCCTAACCCTAACCCTAACCCTAACCCTAACCCTAACCCTAACCCTAACCCTAACCCTAACCCTAACCCTAACCCTAACCCTAACCCTAACCCTAACCCTAACCCTAAACCCTAACCCTAACCCTAACCCTAACCCTAACCCTAACCCTAACCCTAACCCTAACCCTAACCCTAACCCTAACCCAACCCTAACCCTAACCCTAACCCTAACCCTAACCCTAACCCTAACCCTAACCCTAACCCTAACCCTAACCCTAACCCTAACCCTAACCCTAACCCTAACCCTAACCCTAACCCTAACCCTAACCCTAACCCTAACCCTAACCCTAACCCTAACCCTAACCCTAACCCTAACCCTAACCCTAAACCCTAACCCTAACCCTAACCCTAACCCTAACCCTAACCCTAACCCTAACCCTAACCCTAACCTAACCCTAACCCTAACCCTAACCCTAACCCTAACCCTAACCCTAACCCTAACCCTAACCCTAACCCTAACCCTAACCCTAACCCTAACCCTAACCCTAACCCTAACCCTAACCCTAACCCTAACCCTAACCCTAACCCTAACCCTAACCCTAACCCTAACCCTAACCCTAACCCTAACCCTAACCCTAACCCTAACCCTAACCCTAACCCTAACCCTAACCCTAACCCTAACCCTAACCCTAACCCTAACCCTAACCCTAACCCTAACCCTAACCCTAACCCTAACCCTAACCCTAACCCTAACCCTAACCCTAACCCTAACCCTAACCCTAACCCTAACCCTAACCCTAACCCTAACCCTAACCCTAACCCTAACCCTAACCCTAACCCTAACCCTAACCCTAACCCTAACCCTAACCCTAACCCTAACCCTAACCCTAACCCTAACCCTAACCCTAACCCTAACCCTAACCCTAACCCTAACCCTAACCCTAACCCTAACCCTAACCCTAACCCTAACCCTAACCCTAACCCTAACCCTAACCTAACCTAACCCTAACCCTAACCCTAACCCTAACCCTAACCCTAACCCTAACCCTAACCCTAACCCTAACCCTAACCCTAACCCTAACCCTAACCCTAACCCTAACCCTAACCCTAACCCTAACCCTAACCCTAACCCTAACCCTAACCCTAACCCTAACCCTAACCCTAACCCTAACCCTAACCCTAACCCTAACCCTAACCCTAACCCTAACCCTAACCCTAACCCTAACCCTAACCCTAACCCTAACCCTAACCCTAACCCTAACCCTAACCCTAACCCTAACCCTAACCCTAACCCTAACCCTAACCCTAACCCTAACCCTAACCCTAACCCTAACCCTAACCCTAACCCTAACCCTAACCCTAACCCTAACCCTAACCCTAACCCTAACCCTAACCCTAACCCTAACCCTAACCCTAACCCTAACCCTAACCCTAACCCTAACCCTAACCCTAACCCTAACCCTAACCCTAACCCTAACCCTAACCCTAACCCTAACCCTAACCTAACCCTAACCCTAACCCTAACCCTAACCCTAACCCTAACCCTAACCCTAACCCTAACCCTAACCCTAACCCTAACCCTAACCCTAACCCTAACCCTAACCTAACCCTAACCCTAACCC